>NC_139023.1:152609340-152892161 GCF_964662115.1 Mustela nivalis | reverse complement strand
GACATTCTGTCTGCCTGTACTCGCTCTCTCTCTCTCTCTGATAAATAAATAAAATCTTAAAAAAAAAAAAAAAAAAAAAAGAATCACAGCAACAGGTCCCACCCCGAAGATCAGCAAAACAGCCGGCAAAGACTAAGTTCTCCGATTAATGAGAACTGTGGAACTCCAGAGCTAGGGGAAAACAATGCATAGAATTCATGGCATTTTTCCCATGATCCTTTAGTATTGCAAAACTAATTTTTTTATTATTCTATTTTTTAAATATTTTCCTCTTTCCTCTTTAAGTGTTTTTAAACTATTTTATCTTAACAATACCTTTTTTAAAAAAAATCTTTTAAAATTTTCATTTTATAGTCATATTTTATCCCTTCATCATATTTAACCTTATTTTTTTTTGTATACATATGTTTTCTTTTTTCTTTAAAATTTTGGGATACAATTTCTTCTAATAGATCAAAATATACCCTAAATTTAGCACATGGCTTTGTTCTAGTCTCCAGTCTGATCACATTCCCTCCTCTTTTTTTTTTCTTTCCTTTTTCCAACCAACTTATCTTATTAATTCCTTTTTAGAATCTTTTTTTAATTTTAATCTTTGTAGTCATGTTCCATCCCTTCATCATGTTTATCCTTATTTGTGTGTGTATGTGTGTGTGTGTGTGTGTGTGTTTCTTTCTTTAAAATTTTGGGAGGCAGTCTCTTCTGAGAGACTAGAATACACGCAAAATCAAGTGGGTGGCTCTGTTCTATTCAGCAGTCTGTTCTATCTATCTATCTATCTATCTTTATTTATTTTTTTAAAATTTTTTCTCCCTTTCTTTTCCCCCTGGTTTGGGTCTCTTCTGATTTGGTTAGTGTATATTTTTCTGGGGTCTTTGCCACCTTTTTTAGTATTTTATTCTCTTATTCACATATCCATATCTGGATAAAATGACAAGGTGGAAAAACCCAACAAAAAAAAAGAACAAGAGGCAGTACTGACAGCTAGGGACCTGATTAATATGGACATTGCCAATATGTCAGAACTAGAGTTCAGAATGACAATTATCAAGGTGTTAGCTGGGCTTGAAAAAGGCAGGGAAGATATTAGAGAATCCCTTTTTAGAGAAATAAAAGAACTAAAGTCTAACCAAGTTGAAATCAAAAAAGCTATTAATGAGGTACAATAAAAAATGGAGGCTCTTACTGCTAGGATAAATGAGGCAGAAGACAGAATTAGTGACATAGAACACCAAGATATGGAAAATAAAGAAGGTGAGCAAAAAAGACAAACAACTACTGGACCACAAGGAGAGTATTTGAAAGATAAGTGATACCAGAAGACAAAACAATATTATAATAATTGGGATCCCAGAAGAAGAAGAGAGAGGGGGGCAGAAGGTATATTGGAACAAATTGTAGTAAAGAGTTTCCGTAACATGCCAAAGGAAACAAGCATCAAAATCCAGAAGGCACAGAGAACCCCTCTCAAAATCAATAAAAATAGGTCCATACCCCATTATCTAATAGAAAAACTTACAAGTCTTAGTGACAAAGAGAAAATCCTGAAAGCAGCTCAGGACAAGAAGGCTATAACATACAATAATAGAAACTTTAGATTGGTAGTCATCTTATCCACAGAGACCCAGCAGGCCAGAAAGAACTGGTTTTGATATTTCAGAGCACTAAACAAGAAAAACATGCAGCCAAGGATATTATATCCAGCTAGGCCATCATTGATAATAGGAAAGATAAAAAGCTTCCAGGAAAAACAAAAATTAAAAAAGAATTTGCAAACACCAAACCAGCCCTACAGGAAATATTGAAAGGGGTCCTCTAAGCAAAGAGAGAGCCTAAAAGTAGTAGACCAGAGAGAAACAAAAACAATATACAGTAACAGTCATCTTACAGGCAATATAATGGTACCAAATTCATATCTTTCAATAATTACTCTGAATATAAATGGTCTAAATGCACCAATCAAAAGACACAGGTTATCAGAATGGGTTAAAAAATAAATAAATAAGACCCATCAATATGCTGTTTGTAAGAAACTCATTTTAGACCCAAAGACACCTCCAGATTTAAAGTGAGAAGGTGGTTTCAAATGAAATCTGGGGTGGCAATCCTTATATCAGATAAATTAGATTTTAAGCCAAAGAAAATATTATAAGAAATGAGGAAGGACACTATATCATACTTAAAAGGTCTGTCCAACAAGAAGATTTAACAATTTTAAATATCTATGCCCCTAACATGGAAGCAGCCAACTATATAAATCAATTAAGAACAAAATCAAAGAAACACATACACAATAATACAATAATAGTAGGGGACTTTAGCACCCCCATCACTGAAATGGACAGATCATCCAAGCAAAAGATCAACAAGGAAATAAAGGCCTTAAATGACACACTGGACCAGATGGACTTCACAGATATATTCAGAACATTTCATCCCAAAGCAACAGAATACACATTCTTCTCTAGTGCACATGGAACATTCTCCAGAATAGATCACATCCTTGGTCACAAATCAGGTGTCAACCAGTATCAAAAGATCGGGATCATTCCCTGCATATTTTCAGACCACAATGCTCTAAAGCTAGAACTCAATCCAAGAGGAAAGCTTGAAAGAACTCAAATACATGGAGGCTAAAGAGCATTCTACTAAAGAATGAATGAGTCAACCAAAAAATTAAAGAAAAATTTAAAAAACTAATAGAAACAAATGAAAATGAAAGCACAACTGTTCAAAATCTTTGTGACACAGCAAAGGCATCCTGAAAGAAAAGTATATAGTGATAAGAGCCTTTCTCAAGAAACAAGAAAGGTCTCAAGCACACAGCGTAACCCTACACCTAAAGGAGCTGGAGAAAGAACAGCAAAGAAAGCCTTAACCCAGCAGGAGAAGAGAAACCATAAAAATCATAGCAGAAATCAGTGAAATAGAAACCAAAAGAACAGTTGAGTAAATCAACAAAACTAGGAACTGGTTCTTTGAAAGAGTTAATAAGATTGATAAACCCCTGAACAGACTCATCAAAAAGAAAAGAGAAAAGACCCAAATTAATAAAATCATGAATTAAAGAGGAGAGATTACAACCAACATCAAAGAAATACAAACAATTATAAGAACATATTATGAGCAACTATACGTGGCAAATTTGACAATCTGGAAGAAATGGGTACATTCCTAAAGACATACAAACTACCAAAACTGAATGATGAAAAAACATAAAACCTGAACAAACCCATAACCAGTAAGGAGATTGAAGCAGTCATTAAAAATCTCCCAGCAAACAAGAGCCCATTGCCAGATGGCTTCCCAGGAGAATTCTACCAAACATTTAAAGAAGAATTAAAACCTATTCTCCTGAAACTGTTACAAAAAATAGAAATGGAAGGGAAATTTTCAAACTCATTTTATGAGGCCAACATTGATCCCCAAACCAGACAAAGACCCCATCAAAAGGGAGAATTACAGACAAATATCTTTGATGAACACTGATGAAAAAATTCTCACCAGAATACTAGCCAATAGGATCCAATAGTACATTAAAAGGACTATTCACTATGACCAAGTGGGACTTATTCCTGAGCTGGAAGGTTGGTTCAACATCCACAAATCAATCAATGTGATAGAATACAATAATAAACAAAAGAACATGAACCATATGATACTCTCAATAGATGCCAAAATAGTGTTCGACAAAGTACAATATCTTTTCTGATCAAAATTCTTCAAAGTGTAGAGATAAAGCATACTTACTTCAATATCTTCAAAGCCATGTATGAAAAATCCACAGCAAATATCATTCTCAATGGGGAAAAACTGAGAGCTTTTCACCTAAGGTCAGGAACACGGCAAGGATGTCCACTATCACCAGTGCTAGTCAACATAGTACTAGAAGTCCTTGCCTCAGAAATCAGACAACAAAAAGAAATTAAAGGCATCTGAATCAGCAAAGAAGAAGTCAAACTCTCACTCTTTGCAGATGATATGATACTTTATGTGGAAAACCCAAAAATCTCCACTCCAAAATTGCTAGAACTAATATGGGAATTCAGTAAAGTGTCAGGATATAAAATCAGTTGCATTTCCATACTCCAACAGCAAGACAGAAGAAAGAGAAATTAAAGAATTGATCTCATTTACAATTGCTTCCAAAACCATAAGATATCTTGGAATAAACCTAACCAAAGAGGCAAAGGATCTGTACTCAGAAAATTATAACATACTCATGAAAGAAATTGAGAAAAACACAAAGAAATGGATTGGAAGAACAAACATTGTGAAAATATCTATGCTACTTAAAGCAATCTACACATTTAATGCAATCTCTATCAAAATACCATCAATTTTTTCCCAAAGAAATGGAACAAATAATCCTAAAATTAATATGGAACCAGAAAAGACCCCAAATAACCAGAGGAATGTTGAAAAAGGAAGCCAAAGTCAGTGGCATCATAGTTCCAGACTTCAAGCTCTATTACAAAGCTGTCTTCATCAAGACAGTATGGTACTGAAACAAAACAGACATATAGATCAATGGAACAGAATAGAGAACCCAGAAATAAACCCTCAACTCTATGGTCAACTGATCTTCAACAAAGCAGGAAAGAATGTCCAATGAAAAACAAACAAACAAAAAACAGTCTCTTCAACAAATGGTGTTTAGAAAATTGGACAACCACATGCAGAAGAATGAAACTGGACCATTTCCTTACACCACACACGAAAATAGACTCCAAATGGAAGAAAGACCTCAATGTGAGACAGGAATCCATCAAAATCCTTGAGGAGAACATAGGCAGCAACCTCTTTGACCTCAGCCTCAGCAACTTCTTCCTAGAAAAGCCGCCAAAGGCAAGGGAAGCAAGGGCAAAAATGAACTATTTGCACTTCATCAAGATCAAAAGCTTCTGCACAACAAAGGAAATAGTCAACAAAACCAAAGACAAGTGACAGAATGGGAGAAGATATTTGCAAATGACATATCAGATAAAGGGCTAGTATCCAAAATATATAAAGAACTTATCAAGCTCAACACCCAAAGGTGTTGCTGAGCGAAACAAGGCAATCAGAGAAAGACAATTATCACATGATCTCTCTGATATGAGGCATTTGAGAGGCAGGGAGCGGGGTTTGAGGGATAGGGAAGAACAAAATGAAACAAGATGGAATCAGGAGCGAGACAAACAATAAGAGACTTTTAATCTCCTAAAACAAACTAAGGTTTGCTGGGCATGGGGGGGGGGGGCATAGGGGGGTTGGGTTATGGACATTGGGAAAGGTATGTGCTATGGTGAATGTGGAGAAAGGTGTAAGCCTGATGATTCAAAGATCTGTTGTCCTGGGGCAAATAATACAGTATATGTTAATAAAAATAATTTAAAAAATAGAAAATGACCTAGATTGCTATAAATGTACTTTTAAAATCTCTAATATAATCTTAGTTTAGATTTATATATATTTAAGATTTATTTATATTTTGTTTACAGCCATAAACAAAATAAGGTATTCTTTGTGTTCTGAAACAGACAGTATTTAAAGAAATACTATTAAATGAAAGAAATAGTAGGTGCAAAATTACATTTTTAGTATAATGTTGGGATCCAAGGTGATCCAAAATAGCATCCTTCCTTCCCCCTCCAGATGTAGAATAACTTGAGAAATTTTTTCAAATGAGTAAAGGATTTGGGATCATAACATCTTATAATCATTAAAACTGATACTATCTGAGGACACATTGGTTTCCCAATGAGAATTGAGAATGATGTCTATATAACCACACCTAACTCAAGGTCCCAAGGCTCTGGGCTATGCTTGCCTAGCTTTTCCTTCCAAACCCCTCAAACAGAAGACCTACTTCTCTCTTTTAAGGTAGAATGAGTGAGAGAATGGAGAGAAGCCAGAACAAGGCAGTGGTTATGACCAAGGGGGTGTTTGGTCATCTGAAATATTTGGATTTATACAGAAAACATAATCATGTATTACTTGAGTAATTATAAATAAGTAAAATTAAATTTTACTTATTTTGACATTGATTTTAATTAAGTGCCTATAGTGATTAAACTCAAAATATGAGTATAGACTTGTGGTTATCATACCTCAATTATTACAGCACTTGCATATGAAAGCTCTTCAAAAAATGCTAGTTACATTTTTTCTTTTTTCTTTTTTCTTATTAACATATAAGGTCTTATTAGCCCTAGGGGTATAGGTCTGTGAATTGCCAGGTTTACACACTTCACAGCACTCACCATAGCACATATCTTCCCCAATGTCCATAACCCAACCACTCTCGCCCTACCTCCCTTCCACCAGCAACCCTCAGTTTGTTTTGTGAGTCTCTTATGGGGGGCACCTGGGTGGCTCAGTGGGTTAAGCCTCTGCCTTCGGCTCAGGTCATGATCTCAGGGTCCTGGGATGGAGTCCCATATTGGGCTCTCTGCTCAGCAGGAAGCCTGCTTCCCTCTCTCTCTGCCTGCCTCTCTGCCTACTTGTGATCTCTCTCTGTCAAATAAATAAATAAAATCTTTAACAACAACAACAATAAAAAGAGTCTCTTATGGTTTGTCTCCCTCCCGATCCCATCTTGTTTCATTTATTCCTTTCCTATCCCCAAACCCTCCACGTTGCCTCTCAACTTCCTCATATCAGGGAAATTAAATAATAATTGTCTTTCTCTGATTGACTTATTTCACTAAGCATAATACCCTCTAGTTCCATCCATGTCATCTCAAATGGCAAGATTTCATTTCTTTTGATGGCTGCATAGCACCATTCTTCTTTATCCATTCATCTGCTGATGGACATCGAGGTTCTTTCCATAGTTGGGCTATTGTGTATATTGGGGCTATTAACATTTGGGTGCACGTGCCCCTTCGGATCACTACATTCATGTCTTTAGGGTAAATACCCAGTAGTCCAATTGCTGGGTCATAGGTAGCTCTATTTTCAACTTTTTGAGGAACCTCCATGCTGTTTTCCAGAGTGATTGCACCAGCTTGCATTCCCACCAACAGTGTAGGAGGGTTCCCCCTTCTCCACATCCTCACCAGCATCTGTCATTTCCTGACTTGTTAATTTTAGCCATTCTGACTATTGTGAGGTAGTATCTCATTGTGGTTTTGATTTGTATTTCCCTGATGCCGAGTGATATGGAGCACTTTTTCATGTGTCTTTTAGCCATCTGGATGTCTTCTTTGCAGAAATGTCTGTTCATGTCCTTTGTCCATTTCTTGATTGGATTATTTGTTCTTTGGTGCTGAGTTTGCTAAGTTCTTTATAGATTTTGGATACTAGCCCTTTATTTGATATGTCGTTTGCAAATATCTTCTCCCGTTCTGTCAATTGTCTTTTGGTTTTGGTAAATATTTCCTTTGCTGTGTAGAAGCTTTTGATCTTGATGAAGTGCCAATAATTCATTTTTGCCCTTGCTTCCCTTGCCTTTGGTAGCTTTTCTAGGAAGAAGTTGTTGCTGCTGAGGTCAAAGAGGTTGCTGCCTGTGTTCTCCTCAAGAATTTTGATGGATTCCTTTCTCACATTGAGGTCTTTTTTCCATTTGAAGTCTACTTTCATTTGTGGTATAAGGAAATGGTCCAGTTTCATTTTTCTGCATGTGGTTGTCCAATTTTCCCAACACCATTTGTTGAAGACACTGTCTTTTTTCCATTGGACATTCTTTCCTGCTTTGTTGAAGGTCAGTTGACCATAGAGTTGAGGGTCTATTTCTGGGCTTTCTATTCTGTTCCACTGATCTATGTGTCTGTTTTGTTTTAGTACCATACTGTCTTGATGATGATAGCTTTGTAATAGAGCTTGAAGTCTGGTGCTAGTTACATTCTTAATCTCTATAGTAACATACAGCAGGAAACATGTTGTCAATATTACCTTTTCTTTTTTTCTTCTTTTTATGTTTATCTGAGAGAGAGAGAGAGAGAGAGAGATGGAGGGACGATGGGGGAGGGGAAGAGGGAGAAAGAAACTCAAGCAGAGCCCTTACTGAGCAAGGAAACCAATGTGAGATTTAGTCTCATGATCCTGAGATTACAACCTGAGCCAAAACCAAAAGTAGTTTGTTTAACTAACTGAGCCACCCAGGTGCCCCCAATATCGCCTTTTCTTTCACAAATCAAAGAAATAGTTTAGTTTCTCAAAAGAAATCACCAACAATAAAATGTTTCTCGTAAATATTGTTGTCCTTTTCTTCCTTCTGAGAGGGATATTGCTTAATTTTTTTTCTGACTTATTCAAAAAGACTTTCTCCCTTAACTTCCCTCTAGACCACAATCTCTATGGAGTGTCTTTTGAAATTCTCTTATTCTCGTTGTGTTCACACACCAACACCCCCACCCTCATACCTAGTATGCACAAAGTTCACTACCTCTATTTTTTTTTTTTTTTCAGTTTAAAAATGATAGAGTTATTTTCCTCTGTCTCTGGAGTATAGTGTCTTCTTGGATAATAAACTTAATAAAAACACTGAGATTTCAACAAAATCAAAATTAGAAAGGTAAAATCTTAGAATACCCTTTACATTTCTTTTAGTCAGAAAATGGTCAGGGGACTCTAGAAGTCATAATAGTAATCATTCAAAATCCAAAATGTTCCTAATCACATGTTTGCCTGCCTTATGGAATTTTATCAATCCTTTTGCTTAAATGGTGTGTTCTCTACATTGCTTTTCTTTGCTTACCTGACCTGGAAATGATCCTTCCTCCACCAAATTCTTACAGATCATTTGGTTCTATCAGTCACTGGTTTCTATTGATAAGTGATGCTCACCTGTCAAGGTCCCTCTCCACTAGCTAGTGTCTGTCTGTGTCTTATAACTCATATCATTGGAACTCATCTCTTAGCACTAATATACTACTTCACTATAATTTCTAGAGTTCTTCTAGAGTTCAGTTTGACAGAATTCAACCTGATAAATTTGTTTCTTATATTCCAAATATAAGAAACCAGTTTAACTTATCAAAAGATCACCAGTTTCCTTTAAAAAAAAATTATTTATTTGATAGAGAGAGACACAGTGAGAGAGGGAACACAAGCAGGGGCAGTGGAAGAGGGAGAAGCACGCTTCCTGCTTAACAGGGAGCCTGATGCGGGGCTCGATCCCAGGACCCTGGGATCACGACCTGAGCCAAAGTCAGAGGCTTAACGACTGAGCCACCCAGGTGTGTCAAGATCAGAGCCATTTTTCCAGTCATAATTTGAAAGAAAGTAATTATATCAAATTGATGGAGGAAGTCTTTTTTTTTTTTTTTTTTTTGATGGAGAAAGTCTTAAGAATTGCTCTTCTTCTATAGGGTGCCTACGTGGCTTAGTCAGTTGAGTATTTGACTCATGGTTTCAGAATAGGTCATGATCTCAGAGTCATGAGATTGAGCCTCCCAAGTTCAAGCCTGCTGTTGGGCTCCCTGCTCAGCAGAGAGTCGGCTTATGATTCTTTCCCCCTCCCTCTCCCTCACCCTCTGCTCCTTCTCCTACTTATACTGTCTCTCTAAAATAAAAAATAAAATAAAAAGAATTGCTTCTCTTCTGAATCTTATTTGTCAAAATACTTCTTAGACTTTTAAAATATACAGAAATCTTGTTTAAAAAAAACCTATAAATTTAATTTAATTTAATATATGTTCACTATACAAAAAAAAAAAATCATAAGAAAATATCAAAATAAGAAAAGGTATCTTAGGAACACCTGGGTGGCTGAGTTGGTTAAATCCGACTCTTGATTTCTGCTCAGGCCACAGTCTCAGGATAATAAGGTGAAGCCTGGCATAGGGCTCCACGCTGGGCATGAAGCATGCTTAAGATCATCCTTCCTTCTCCCTCTGCTCCTCTGTCCCATCCCCACCCCAGTTGCATGCACACATATGCACACATGTTCACTCTCTCTGAAAAAAAAAGAGAAAAAAATGGAAAAAGAGAAAGCATCTTAATCCTACCACCCAGGGATGAGTGATACAGAAATCATCCTCTTATCTGAGATTTTAACTGAGTTACAGATTATTTATGAAGGAAACAATATAGCAGAAGTAGTACTGCTTTATTTTGAGCTCTCTTCTTTCTATTTTAAACTAATTGTGCTTGCATCCGTGCCTCCTAGTGAGACACATTTTTGTAAATCCGCAAATCAATAATATTCAGGACATAAAAGCATGATATTTTAAAGCAACAATCTCTGGAGTCTCTGACTCTCAGAGGTATACAGAGACTATTAATGTGGAATCATACGAAATTTCTTTTCCTGAATAATACTGAATCAGCAGAGCATGGAGTTATTCAGGTTTTGGTAGGTATTCCCATTTGTGTGACTGCAAACATTTATGTTAATGTCACCTTTCAGTGGATGGTGTTCTGACTTAAGCATATTGAAGGCAGATTGGACATTTTTCTTCCTGCAGTACAGGGAGCCTCTTATTTGCCTGACAACTACATCCCCATAAGGAGAAAGAAATGGCACAGAACGAAGGAGGGACTCAAACAGCAAGGCAAAAAAGAATTTATAATTGGAAGTGGTAAGGCAAGGTAAACATAGCAATGAGTATGGTGCTATTCAGTTTCCCTCAGAAAATTTGACTTCCATCAAGGTTTGTTGTTGCTTTCACTGAGGTTTTTATTGGGCTATATTCTTTTTAAAAGTTGAAAGAAGAGATGAGGAAGATAAAATCACTGGTGTTAACATGAAACTTAAAGTTAATGTACAGCTGAGGTTAGTCGCTCTCTGACTCTCTTGTCTGCTCTTCCTGCCTCACCTCTGTCTCCCCCTCCCCCTCCACTTCCTCCCTTCTTTGTATATGCCTAAGCTATTTTGGGAAATGTGTTTATGGTTTCCAAGGAAACAAAAGGATTTTAAAACCCTCTAGATTATAGAACTTATTTCATGTGGCAGTAAGAGCATATGTTTTCTTTAATCAAGCGTAAGACAATCCCGAGAGACAACGCTTTATAGGAAAATAGCTAGCCACGTTGGAGATATAAAAGAAACAGTTCAGAGTTGTGAGCGCAAAATGTAAGCCAACGTTGCCAGACTTGGTGTTCATGTGTAGAACTATGAGAACAAAGACTACAGTTTTGAAAGTGGGTTTCATTCTTGTATTTTTTGACGAAAATATCAACAAATAAGTCTTCCTATGACTCTGTCTGAATGAGTTGCATTTCAGGAGTGATGTGATCATTTCTTTTTCTACTTTAGAATAGCCTCAACTGCAGAGCTCACTTGGAGAAATAAGCAGTTAATTTGAATTAGGTGAGGTAGGTTCTACCTCTGGCTTTGCCACATCAATCCATGCAGTCTGAATAATGACCATGTCTCTAGACTTCCTCCCCCTAGGGCATCTGCTGCGAAGGGCTGGGTGGAATGCTCTGACACAACGGGAACACAGCCCTGCCAGGGTACCAGAAGGGATGGAGACTCGGCTCTATTCTCTTTGGTAACTGGAGAGTCAGCCTAAACTTGTTCACTTCATTGTTTATCTTTATCTCAGTGGATGACCTTGCCTCTTACTTCAAAGAGATAATTGAGCATTAAGCTGCTGAATTATGAAATCACAATTCCCATATCGACAGCTTGCTGTATGCTGCATCTATTTTAACCTTCTATCTAGTCACAGAGAGAGACCTGGTATTCCTCTGGTTCAAAAGCTATCCTCAACTATAGCACTTCCTTTTCATTTTCTCAGTGACTGCCCCTTCTGTTTTGTACTCCTCCTGTCTCTTTCTAAAGCAATTCCTAACTCTTTCCTTCCAGACCAAAACAAGCTGAAAGTTCCTGCCTTTTAAAAAACAAAAAGGAACAAATCAACATGTGGGTATCTCAACTGTGTCCACTCTGACTTTTCCTTCCAGTAGCCTCTTAGAAAAAAATAATCTGTATTTATCTTTTTCTTTAGGTCATCAATCAATGTTATGCGATCATATTTGTACACATATATTAGTACTCAAAATTCACTTGAAAAGGCTACCAGTAATCTTCCATATTTCTTTTTGTCTTTATGACATTTGATGTTATTGATCATTCTTTTCTTTCTAAAACTCTTCCATTAGGTTCTGTGACGTGCTCACTGTTAATTCTCCTTTTCTCTTACCTGCCTTTTTTTTTTTTTTTTTTTTTTGCCAGTACTTCTCCTTCTGCCCATCCTTTAGATGATGTTCTTAAAATAGTGCTTTTCAAACCTAAATGTACTTATGAATCATCTGGTGGGTATAATAAAATGCAGATTCAGATTCAGTAAGTCTGTGGTAGAATTCAGACCCTGCAGTTCTAACAATCTCTCAGGTGACATCGTGCTGGTTAAAGGACCGCATTTTGAGTAGTGATGCCCTAGGCAGGGAAGCACTTTTCCACATCTGCATGTTCCTGTGATTACAGTGTGCTGTGCTGTTCACAGCTCAGCCTGAAGTATGTAAGATGGGATCTGGGGCAGTAGAAGTGGATGACAGTCACCAGGCTTGTTTGCTTACTCCAAAGGGATGAAACATCTGTGTGTGTTCACCTATCATAAGCCTGTTCCAGAAAGCTAATCATCCAAGCTGATCTATGCCCAGGTCCTACACTCCCTGCACTGTGCTGCAGTGTTTCATTAGCTGGATATCTTAGCGGTATCACATTCACTATACCTATCTGGAACTTCTATTAGGATACTTTTCTACATGGCTGTTCCTCTTTTCTTATGTTGTATTTGTGTCATGGCAGTATTATTCACCTGTGATGATGAGAATTATCCTAGACACTTTTCTCTTTTTCCTCACTCCCAATTACTAGACACTTTTTTTCCTTTCTTTTTCTTTTTGTCACTTCTTATATCTGCTCTTTTCTCTCCATTTTTAGGATATGCTATTGCATTGACTAGGAACTACTTTCCTTGATGCTAGTTTTGCCCCTCTCCACCATCAACATCCTTTCTTCTGAGTTCTCCACCTTACTCCATTAGTGATATTTCTGAAACACAATTTGATTGTGCTCCTTTCCTACTTAGAATATTCCCTTTTGCTTCAGTTAAAGAACGGGTTCCAGAGGTAGAATGCAAAATGTAATCTGCAGCTTCTGGATCGTCCTCAAATGGTCCTTCACAGAAGTTAAACTTGCCATTTCTATTTACAACTTAGTAGCCAGAACACAGGACACACACACCTGCCAGGGAAACTGGGAAATCTGTAACTTAACAGAAGTGTCTTTAAACAGAAGACTCTTTCTATTTTCTGATAACTGGAAAATAATGATGACTGGATCAGAGCATCTAGCTCGGATGTCAAGGAAGAAACCTCATTTTAGGGGTGACAAAACAACAAGGTAAACTCCCATTCTAGACCTGGCTTGCTCACTTCTGTAGTTGTTCTTTTTCTTTTTCTTTTTTTTATTTTGGAAGGAAAAATAAAATATCTCTTAAGCCAGTATTATTGCGCACTTCTGTCACTCACAAATGTGAGGCTAGTTTGAACTAACAAGAGCAATAAAGGACTGATCTGTTCATCCCTTGTTGATTTTCCTGCCACTCAACACCTCTCACATCTACCACTACAGTGGATTCTAAGGGGAAAAATAGGCCACTAATATTAAATGAAGTGAGAAATTATAGCTGTAATGTTTGGTACATATTTTCTGTTTCAGGAAACTATCACTTTTCTATGTTAGTTAAAAAAAATTTGTGCTGTGTAGATGGATACAGCTCTACACATTACATTTTTTTTAAAGTAGAATATTAAAAACACTTAGTCCATAGGAAGGTCACTCAGCCCTTCAAAGACAGGACTGTGACCTGACCCTGAGTCCCCTTTCTCCAACTTTCTTCTTATTTTCACATGTGTGCACAAATGCATGCATAGAGAAGATAGAATGCAAGAAAAGCTAATTTAGAAAACATCTAAAATAGAGTAGGTATTTCCTATAGAGGTATACATCTTATCTTCTTTTTATATTTTTTCGGTTTGAATTTTTATTTACTCTAGGATTTTGCATTGTTTTTTCATATCAACATGTCTGTTCCTTTTCCAATGTAATCTTTGCTGTTTGTTGATATATATGATAACTATGCACATACACACAGAGAATGGTACACACTTTGGCTTTTTGAAGTAGAGCAAAATTTTAAGTCCACATGTTATTATTTAGAAGGACATATTTAGGCTACATATAAAACCTAATTCTCTACTATAGTCTCAGGAGGAACAAGCTAAGGTTTGCAGCAGAGTCAGTGTCTTTGATGGTTCTCATCTAAGTCAGTGTCTTTGATGGTTCTCATCTAAGATTCACCTGAAGAAAGAGATAAAATAATTTCAGGGTTTTAAAAGAAAAAAAAAAAAAAGGATTTCACAATCTTTTTTTTTTTTAAAGTGGTTTAAGGCTGTTACAAAGAAACAACATAAAGTAGATGGCAGAAAACTAATAATTTTATCTACTTAATGCTTTCCTATCTGTATTCTTCCCAATAAATAAACTAAGAAACTAGTTTAGGAAACAGGAGATTTTTTATTCTTACCATGAGGTGGGATATACTGTACAAAGTTGAGTCAGTGTTTCAATAAGTCTCTTCCTAAAAAGGAATAATGTAAGAACTGGTGGAAAATATATAATACAAATTAGAAAGTTTTATAATTTTTTGATAGAAAGAAATGTGTAGAGATAGATTGTTTTTAAGTATTGAAGGTCAATATTTGATGCTATATGCCATTCTTCCTTCCCTTGTCAGGAATGCAGCCATTTGTTTATAGAACTGTGAAGTCATAAATCTCTTCTTTTTTAGATTTTTGTTTATTGGATTTTTAGTTAAACTGCTAGTAATTAAGTGTCAGTCTTTAGACTTCTGATACACAAAATAAACACATTTAAATAATATAACTCAACAAAAGTAGAGTATACTGACGTTGACAGAACAAGCAGATATAAAATACCTCACTCAAATATTTTGTTCCCTCAATCAAATGATGACAGTGAAAATTTTTGTTTAAAAATAGAGAAACATTATTTGGATAAACATTTGCCGATGTTTTCTAACATCCTACAATAGTCATATAGATTTTTCCCTACAAAGTTAGTCCTAAAACAACTTTAGCATAGATTTATTAGAATTATTACTTTGAAGTTTGCAATATCCTCCATTTCACATGGAAGTTGGCCTGTTGCCTCTGCTAACGATTACTTTTCCTGTCTCAAATGATCGCTCTTTTCTGACTGTTCAAATTCTGTCAACTTCTTAGGATCCATTTAAATTCCTTTCATTTTCATAAAGAATTTCTACTCCTTTCCATTCCCCCCCCCACCAAAAAAAAAAAAAAAAGAAGAAGAAAAAGATGTTTTCTCGCTATTTACAATTGTTACTATTTGGGTAGTTGTTCAAGACTACCTTTTCTACAATTGTCTGCAAAAAAGGAATCATTGTTGAACCACCCTTTATAGAGTCTCTTGGGCCTAAACTATGAAAATAATGTGAATAAACAGATTAAAAAGCAAAAACAATGATTTTTTGTTATCAGTAGTCTCAATTTATCTAGAGAACTGGAATATTGTCAGTTTGATACCAGAACAATGATAGATATAATAATAGAAATGTAAACACAAAACCTTGCGAACATGCATTGTTCACTTGATTACTATGTAGCATGTTCATTTAATTATGTTTTCTCTTTTCAGTGCAGAGATATTATAAAACGTAAATAATTGAAAGTTACATATTGGAGCACTGGGTGGCTCAGTCAGTTAAGTGTCTGCCTTGGGCTCGGGTCATGATCTCAGGGTCTTGGGATGGAGATCTGCATTGGGCATCCTGCTCAGCGGAGTGCCTGTCTCTCCCTCTCCCTCTCCCTCTGCCTACCACTCTGCCTACTTGTGCTCTCTCTATATCTCTCTGTCAAATAAATAAAAAAAATCTTTCTTAAAAAAATTTTAAAAAGTTATATATTGATATAAAGATACATGTATTATATATATATATACACATATACATGAACATTTCTATATACATTAAATAGTTATTTTAATAACTATTATTATATTACCATTATATACAACCATTATTATATAAAGTGTTATTTCCATTTCTCCAATGTTTAAAAAAGAAGCTATCACAACATGAACATTCAGTACTTCTTTATTTAATAGAAATAGGGACAGATCCCAAATAGGAATAACTGAGGCATAAATGAATAGTTGAGAAAATGAAAAAATATAGACGATTTTTCCCTAAAACTTTTTCTGTAAAACAGAGATAAGAGGTGAGTGTGTAAATATATTACCACAGAAAAATAAAGTTAGGAATAAAGAAACAACAAAGCATCACATCACTCACCGAATTTTCTCCTGAGTGCTAGAAGCAAAGAAAGTCAACATATTATTTTTAGCTGTGCCAAGAAAGAGTTACTTTTTTGGGATTGTCAATCCACTTTTAGAAATAAAAACCATGCCTCATTCCAGAAATGAGTGAGCACTTTCATTGTGCTAGACACTCTTTCAAAACCTGTCCTGCCCTGAAGGATTTTGCAGCTCAAACTGGAGGTGGTATTCTGGTGATTACCACCACCACCAGGCCATCAACATCTGTGCAACAAAGGCACTAAGTGCTTGGAAGCACAGAGGAGGTAGCTTCGTCTAGACCTGGAGAAGATCAGAGATGGAGTCTTCGAGAAGGTGAAGTGAGTTGAGGAGAAATGAGCCAAACAGATGGAACTCACATTTTTTTCCCAGTCATTTGATGGAGGGCCTTTGAGTAGTCATTTTGTTGAGGTTCATTTCATTTATCTTCTCCCAGGGCCCCACCTTATTGTATGGACAGTCTGAACGCCCATACAACAAAAATGATGCCAACAACAATAACAATAGGACAAACTGTTTTCTGATTTGCTCACACTCACGAACCATTAAGAACAACTTACTTTCTTTTCTTTTAGTAGCATTTTACTTATTACTACAGCTTTCTGACAATTAGTATTTATTTTTAATAGTAATACATTCTCAGCTTTTTATACATATCCCTAACTCCTGTATTGGAGAATATCCAGAGCTAACATAGGTATTAACATTTGATATCCTGTTTTAGAACAATTAGAAATTTAACTTCAGCAAGAAATGGGAACTTTTTCATTTACCTAACATCAATAACAAAAGAAAGTCAACAGAGTCTAAATTATAGAAAAGTAAACTTTAAATGATAATAACGTCTAGATTAACTATCTTAAAATGTTCCCATCTATATCATACAACAGTATTAGCTATAGTCATCATGTTGTATATTATATCCCTAATGGTTATCTTTTTAGTGGGGGGAGGGTTGAAAAAAAATTTTTTTTTTAAATGCTTGATTTGGGACACCTGGGTGGCTCAGTGGGTTAAGCCTCTGCCTTTGGCTCAGGTCATGATCTCCGGGTCCTGGGATCAAGCCCGGCATTGGGCTCTCTGCTCAGCAGGGAGCCTGCTTCCCTCCTCTCTCTTTGCCTGCCTCTCTGACTACTTGTGATCTCTGTCTGTCAAATAAATAAATAATATCTTTAAAAAAAAATGCTTGATTTTTTAAAAAAATTTTTAACACAGCTACGTAGGTGTCCTTATTTTTAATTGAAGTATAGACCATACACAATGTTACATTAGTTTCAGGTGTAAAACATAGTGATTTGACATATGTTATACTATGTTTACCACAAGCGTCATTACTATTTATCACCCCTAATGCTTTATAGTACTATAGACTGTATTCCCTCTGCTCTACCTTTTATCACTGTGACTTTTTCATCCCATAACTGGAAGCCTGTATCTCTCACTCTTCTTCACCCATTTTGCCCATCCCCCTATCTTGATACACAAAATAATTTTAAATGAACTAAGATATCCACTATCCAAGGGAACTCAAGTTGAATCATTGCATAATATGACGAATCATTTTATAATATGAACGACTATTTTTAAGGAGCTTTTTATCTTACAGATGTATTTTTTGCTTTTCTTAAAAGTGGGGTTCATTATATATATTTTTTCAGTGATTCATCAGTCTTATATAATACCCAGGGTTCATTACATGACATGCGCTCCTTAATGTCCATTTTCCAGTTACCCCATAATCCAAGGGAGATAAACCGTAAGAGACTCTTAATCATAGGAAACAAAGTGAGCATTGCTGCAGGGCAGGGGTTCCAAGATTATTTTTGTAAGAGTTGTATGAAATTATGAAAGCTATCTAACCATGGTGTTAGTAGGAGCAGTAGTGATTTGAAATTTATTGCTGAAATCCTCGTGGTTTGGGGGATCCATATGTATTTGTGGAAAGAGATATTGCTAAAGTACTCTAATGACTTAAGGATTAATTTATGTTACAGTGTGTCAGCAGAGAAATGACATTAACTATGTGTTCATTTTACAAAGTTGCAAAGTCCTAAGTAGGTCCAAACAAGTAAATATTTTCTCTACTGCTTTATTTCTAGGCCATGATCCAAAATAGTAGAACTATACAACTCTAGTCTAAGCAGCATCATGAAAAAGTAGCAACCATTACACAATGCATTCTCAGTAGGGATGAGTGGAGTGGGTGGAAGTTTTATATTGGGGGTAAAAACTCATATTCTTTCATGTATAAAGCCACTACATATAATTTTATATATCTATAAAATTATGGTACACACATACCCCATATACCACATATCACACATGCTGTACATGAGCAAATATATAGCATACTGTGGTATTACATTTCCATGAAGACAATTAGAAAAAAAGTCTAAAAATATTCTTGAAAGTTTCCTTAGAAGGCAAAAATGGAAAAAGAAAAGTTGAGAAATAATGTATTATACAATACAAATTTTAGTTTCTCATAGTGATAATGAAAAGCAAATATATTACTTTTCCACTAAATTCTGTTAGAGTAATAACTGAGATTAGCTTGATCTCATATATTTTATGAGATCTTGAACACAGACTCCCTTTTTGCTCCAAGTAATAACACAGAATTCAGCAGACTTCAAATCTAAGGTCACGGGTAGGTAGACAGATGTGACAGGCAGATATTACCTTAGTGCTTACTTGATGCTTACTGAGCATCAACTTCAAGCATGTAAGACATTGAATTAAGTATTATACAGGTAAAATAAACATCAGAAACAATTCTATCATCAGAGGACTTACAATTAAGAGGGAGAGAGAAGACTTGTATGAAAATCTAAAACATACACATGCCCTCCTTAGTGGTACATTGTTAAAAGCTGAAGTTCTGTTTCCCAGCACTTCACACATTGCCTGGAAAAGAAATCATTGCTCTGTAAATTTTTGCAAAGTTATAGAGAAATTCAGGTAGAATGCCACAGTCACTCTGAAACTGGAGAATTCAAGCTTTATTCATGGATTAACTACACAGAAAAGGTTATCAATTCAAACCATGCCCAAATAAAACACACTTTCCATGAGCAATAGGGTCATTGTCAGTGGAGAAAAAAAAGTATAAAACACAAGTAGAAAATACGGAGACAAATATTTTTGGTGGCATGTATAGGGGGAAAATTTTTACTTTGACCAGGAAAAATAGAATGACATTTTTAGTAAAACTAATCAATAAAATTCTATTAAAATCATTTGATAAACATTTTTCTTCTGGGAGTAAAGGCATCCTTATTGTTAGAAATTTTAAAGTTTATAGGATGACTACCTGTTAGAGATTTTTTTTTAAATTTACTTATTTGTCAGAGAGAGAGAGAGAGCACACAGGCAGGGAGAGTGGCAGGCAGAGACAGAGGGAGAAGCAGCCTCCTTGCCGAGCAAGGAGCCCGATGCGGGACTCAATCCCAGGATGGTGGGATCATGACCTGAGCCTAAGGCAGCTGCTTAACCAACTGAGCCACCCAGGCATCCCTGTTAGAGATATTTTTGAGAGATTTTCAAATTTAGTTAAGATACTGGGCGAACCAGTTACCTTTAATGTAAGTCCAATCATCCTACAGTGGTAATGGTTGTGTAGCAGAAATACTTGTGTTTAGTGGCAATTTTTTAAAAGATTTTCTTTATTTGAGAAAGAGAAAGAGAGATAAAGAGTGAGAGAGCACAGGTGGTAGAGAGGGAGAAGCAGGCTCTCTGATGAGCATGGATCCCCATGTGGGACTCAATCCCAGGACCCTGGGACCATGACATGAGCCAAAGGCAACCACTTAACTGACTGAGGTACTCAGGTGCCCCATTTAGTAATAACTTCTAATTGGTTATGGCAAATGTTTGATGCACTCATAGAGAATTCTTCATCACTTGCCTTGAAAGTTATTCCATTCAATAAATTGTTTCCAGAGGATATTAATAACCTTTATATTTTATGCTCTTCTTACTTGTACCATTGAAGTTACTGCTTTTGTGGATCAAGTTGTCCTAGAGGTACTGGTAATACTTCCTCCTAAAAGTATTTCTAGTATGGAGATTTGGAAAGAATTTCAGAAATGGGCTATAATGAGACTTTCTTTTTTAACTATTGTTTACTTTTCTGACATCTGAGAATTTCAAACTTAGTTTCCTTAAAATGCCTTAAAATGTGAGGCGCCTGGGTGGCTCAGTGGGTTAAGCCTCTGCCATCTGCTCAGGTCCTGGTCTCAGGGTCCTGGGATCAAGCCCTGCATCCAGCTTTCTGCTCAGCGGGGAGTCTGCTTAACCCTCTCTCTCTACCTGCCTCTTTGCCTACTTGTGATCTCTCTCTCTGTCAAATAAGTAAATAAATAATCTTTTAAAAAAATGCCTTAAAATGTGTTTGCCTGCAGTTAGAATTGCTCTGTCTTCTGCAACTGAATAGGTCGTCCTATTCACATGCCTCTGTTTGTTGCAAACAGCTGATCCTGTGTTGGTACTCCTGCCTTCACTCCAGAACCAGTTCTCTGAAGGTGATTCATATGTCTCTTCTCCTGACCCCCTTCCCCAAGCAAAACAAAGCTACAACAATACCATTCTCCTAGTGGAAAGACAAACAATCCACATTTCCATATAGACATCTACCTATAGATAAATTTATTTTCAATAAATACTGTTAACCACTATGAAGATAATCATATGCAGAAGAGTAAGAGACATGTTTGTTGAGAGAACGAAGAAGGGTCTATTATATATCATTCATGAAGTAAGGAAAAGTAAAAGATGTGCTTTCTCAAAATGATTCCCTAAAAGTCTCCCGAGAAAACTAAGTGGGTATAATGTATCATCTGTGATTGTAAAATTATGAAATTAGTTGAAATTAGAGCATTGGAAGGTTCTATAGAAAAAGTGTTGTATGAGCAGGTGTCTAGGATCAACTGTATAAAACTATGATAAATGTGTGACTTTGTCACTTAGTTAAAATCAGTTTTCATCTCTGGCTTCACTCAGCTGTCTCTGTGTATGTCTCTGTGCCCTACTTTATAATGTTTTTCTCTATTGCATATACATATTTATTCTTTCCTCTTTGCAAACAATATTATCATCTTCATAACATTTTGATTGTTAAATCTATTGTCCATGCATCAACTCTGCATCCCCAGCTGATGGTAGGATACCAAGATCTACAGTTAGCATCTCAAACCCAAATATCCTAAACCATATTCAGTGTTTTCTTTTTTTCCAACAATCAAAATCCTCTATTTGGTTTTCTTTCTTTAAGCGGATAATATAGTGATGAAAATTTCAAACATGGTTTTCAAATTCTAAAACAAAGAGATATCCTTTTCTTGCAGTTAAGCCATTATTTTTTGTTTATATAGTTCTTACTATTACTAATTATGTATTATTACTTATTGTTATTAGCAATCTTATTGAGATATTTTGAGCCAAGTTTAAAAACCATTCCTATGACAGCTATACAGTTACAAGTAAATTATTTGCTTCTAAGTTTTATTCATATTCTGTTGTGAAAGGAAGCTGCTATTTCTTTATATTTCTGCAGGTTTTTTATTGTAGCCAGCTTAGTAGTTGTTGCTAGTAGACTATGAATGTAAATCATAAATCAGAATTTCTTCACTGAATTTGACTATCACCACTCCTCAAAGCATACTATATACCCATTATCATTTCCTTGGTGTCTTATTTCTGTCTAGTGAACAAGTATCTTAACGAGATACAGCACAAGTACCAAGCCTTCTACATAGCTCCCCTACCTCACCTTTCTAAAACATTGCTGTTTGTGTTTTTCTTTTGTTGTTTGGTCTTTGTATTTTCTTCCCTTTTGTGCTTTTAGTTCCATGATGGGAAAGGTCGGAGTTCCCAATCAGCCAGATTGTACCTAGCACAAAAATTTGTGCACAGAATTTGGTAATCTGGTTGAATTGTTTAACATTACACATTAAATACATATTTGTTAATTGACTTGCCTCAATACATGACTGTAGTTAAGGGAGGAAAACATATGTAGCATAGGAAATATTTTGCAAGCTGTTTTCTGAATCTGCAGGGCAAATTGCCTGAGGCACTAACCAAAGAACTGGGCCATGATCCTTCTACACTTGGGAAATGCATGATTATTTATAGACATAAAGGTAAGGAGCATATATTATGTGTAGCATAATTTTAAAAAGTTATATAGAATCTTATTACTGTACCTGCATATAAGAAATCTTTGTGGTAAAAGTTTGCTCTTTGAAGTACATATTTCTTTAATATCTTACATAAGAAAATAAAGCCAACATTAAAAAGGATTTTTTCCCATGCTCTAAAACATACCAAAAGCAAAAACAAAAAATTCTATGTCAAAATGTTTTTCTTAGGCTTCAAAGTAAACCAAGAAAGCATTTTATTTGTGATTATCATGAAGTCAAATATTCACACACTTAATTTTTGACAGACTGTACCATAATTTATTCAAATAAAAAGTCTGTGTTGGTATCAAATCATAAAGATAAAAAATAAAATTGTATTTTTTGAAAATAATCAATTTAAATGAAATATTTTTGGCAGTTCTCCTGTTTTTAGAATTTGCTCTGCAAGCTCCTTATAATAATCACTTATCTGCATTGTAAAGAAGGCTGGACACTGGTGTTTTGTTCTTTATTTTATTAGTATGAGGACTAGAACCCAAAAGCCTAGAAAGATTGTTTCAGAAAACAGCAATATCTGAGCAAAGTGTGAAACTTTTTTAAAAATTTACTACTAGGAAATTCAGATTTTTTTTCTTCTGTTTACGCCATTTTCTCACTTGTATGTTTTTTTTTTTAAATATAATTTTTTATTTTTTATAAACATATATTTTTATCCCCAGGGGTACAGGTCTGTGAATCACCAGGTTTACACACTTCACAGCACTCACCAAAGCACATACCCTCCCCAATGTCCATAATCCCACCCCCTTCTCCCAAACCCCCTCCCCCCAGCAACCCTCAGTTTGTTTTGTGAGATTAAGAGTCACTTATGGTTTGTCTCCCTCCCAATCCCATCTTGTTTCATTTATTCTTCTCCTACCCACTTAAGCCCCCATGTTGTGTATTTTTTAAACACTTGATATAATCTGGTAATGAATACTCCTAATTGTATTATAGAAGTATTTTTGTTCTGCTTTTTTGCCTTAGTAAAACTTATTTACTAAAAAGTAGAAATTATGCCAAGATAAAAAATTTAAAATAACACCTGTGGGCCTGCGATAATAGTATAAGACAATGCTAGAAATGCTTATATTAATTATCACTTAATAAACTTTGTACTAGTAATAACAATGGAAACCCTCAGACATTGCTGAGAGAAGTATCAATAGATACAACTACTAGAAAATTTGCAATATCTCATAAAACTAAACATATTCATGCCCATCCTATGATCCAGAAATTCCTCTCCCAGAGAAAGTCTCAAGCCCAACCCAGACTATCCCCAAAAGGCATGTATTCACATTTATTCATACATACTCACAAAAAAGACTTGTTTAAAGATGTTCATGGCCACAGTATTCAATATCTAAAAGTATACTTCATAGGACACTGGATAAATAGTAATATCTTCATGTAATGGAATACTATACAGCAACAAGAATAAGCAAACTATTGCTATATGCACTAATAAGGACAAATCACATAAATTTAATGGTCAGAAAGATAATGCAGACACAAATAACTATTTTATATAAAGTTCAAAAGCAGAAAAACATATTCATTATTGTATAAGTCAAGATGGTGATTATCTTTGGGCAAAGTTGTACCTGGGAAAGGTATGGCAGTAGGATGGTGAGTGTGTTTGTGATATTGACAATTCTACTTATTTTATTTTTTCCAACAGAGTACTTATCTTTATGTGTCTGGCTTATTTCACTAAGGATAATGTCCTAAAAATCCCATCCATGCTGTGGCAAACTGCAGAATTTCCTTCTTTTTAAACATTGAATTGTATTCCCTTGTATTTATATACCACATTTTTTTATCCATTCACCTGTCAGTGGATATTTGATGTTTCCACAACTTAGCTATTGTGAATAGTGCTGAAATAAACATGGAATTACTAATATCAAGATCCTGACTTTAATTCATTTAGATAAATAACCAGAATTGGGACTACCAAATCATATGATAGTTCTTTCTGAGTTTCTCTTCACATGAGTGTGTTATCTTTGTGAAACTTTACATGAGAGCTTATTATTTTTGTACTTTTCTGTGTGTATATCTCACTAAGGTTTTTAAAAATCTTTAAAACCTATCAAAAGAACCTTGTACTAATAAATTATTTAATTAAAATATTTGAGGTTTCCAGTTGAGTTCTTGTTTCCAAATTGCCCTAAAAAAATATTTTTAAACTAAAAAAATATATGTATAAATTAATATCAAAATTTTTTGTCTTTATTTTTACTTTATGTTTCCTTTTTCCTCAATAAATAAATAAATTTTAAAATAGATTTAATGAATAGAGAATAGCTTTCATAATGACATTTATTTTACAAAATATTTCCAGTAGAGGGAGCATCACTTTTTTTTAACTATAAGAAATTTTATTTTAAGAGCCATCAAATATATTTAAATTTTTAAATATAATTAAATTTCTTCATTGAGAGATGAGTTACTCTCATCTAAGACCAGTCTAAGAGACAAATTTTATTCAATTTATCAAAGAAGAAAAACCCGATGATAAAGAATATATATACCATACAAACTTCTATAATGGGTTTGTGTTGTTTTCAGAGGATTACATCTTTGGATTACTTACAGAAAGCATTTTTTATAATTATTAATATTAATGAAGATAAATTCTTATAATTATGATCATCAATTTGAAATAAAATATTTGTGAATTTCAATAAAACTAGACAAATATCAAAGGATGCACTGATGAAGATTATATATTTGAGAATATATTATAACAAATATGGTGAATTATCATTATACAAATTTGATTTTATTGACCAAAATGGCTTAGTTACTGATATAAAACTTCCAAAATCTGTCAACTAAGTTACTTCAATTTCCTTGAAAAAAAAAATCCATATCATCATCTAAAATACTAAAAAATAATTATAGTAAAATGATTCATTTCACTTATAACATGAATTTTGTGCTCCTTTTCATGAAAATTTGTAAATATAAAAGCTTTACTCTCTTTGTTTTAATCACCATATATAAAATTTGTGACAATTGCAGTTTAAAAAGTTTGCTGTCATATTAAGATATTTTTCACTGAAAATATCCTAGTTTACAGTGGTTCAACCCTGTACTTCAGAAAAAAAAATTCAAAATTATAATAACCTTCACAATTAGTTCCTGTTCCTACAGGTATATCAAAATAAAATAACTTTCTGTAAGGCAGTTTTTATGACATACACTATATTTTCTAAGGTGTCCAAAGATGAAAAATTGACATTGCAACCCAGAAGACAATATTTACATACTTAAAATAGAAATTAATGTACAGTAACTTACTCTAATATTTGATTTCAATCTTTTTGAAAAGCTTGTGGGTCATAAAATTGGAAATCTTAGAATAATTTTAATGGTAAAGTAAAATTTACATTGGTTATTCAAAAGTCTATATAAGCATAATCTTGCATATATATTGTTTGATTAAGAATAAGGGTTAAATTATCTGATCTTTTGACTAGTCTCTATTTTTAAAAAATTAACAAAAAAGGAAAGCCGACCAAATATGTCAAATATGATTGGACATGATAAGAAATTTATATGTCATAGAACAATTTTGTTCTTCAATAAGTTTCTTATAATATCACTTTTTCCAAAAAGATTATTCTTGACATAGAACACATCTAATGATTTATTTATGATTTTGTTCTAATGTGTTACCTGAACTAAGCTCTTTAGACATGGTACTTACAAGACCTTAAGTGTTATTTATTTAACTTAACCTCGAGATATACCAACAATGTTCAAAATTTCTCTAATCAGTATATGCTTATGTTCCAGATATTTTCTTATTTAAAAATATTATTTCGAATTACTAAATGTTTTGTAACTTTCAGAAAAAAAGAAACACTCAGAATTTTTATTTCCCGTAGAAAAAAGAAACTCTAAAAGCAATTTGAGGAAGAAAAGCTAGGTTTGAGAAATAATTTTTCTAGGGTAATCTCAGCTGCAAATAATACGAGGCCAGTTACTAAAAAGCTCTAATTAGCGAAAATAGAACAACGTAACGTGTTTTTAGAGGTCTTGATAGACTGCTGGACAGTTTTAGATAGAAAACAATGCAATTTATGGAATACTTTCAACAAGTCAATTTCTAATTGCATTCCTGACTTCACCAATAACAAGTGGTTGCAACCTAGTGCACAAGCTTAAGCAGTTCTTCTACTGGTAAATACAAGAGAACTCACCTGAGTAACAGTGTTGCTTCCCAAAAGTAAAATCCCGAAACTAATGTCCGAAAGTGTCTCACGTGGGCCATGATACGGAGAGATTTTCACGATCCTGAAATTAGTCTTATCCAAGGCATGGGGGATGAGAAAGCCAGGAACGAAAATGTGCAATCTAACTCCGTGTCGTGTTGCAGACGAACGCCTGGGAAGCTTCAGCACCGTAGACAGCTCCCCGCAGTCAGTAAAAAACCTTTCTTTCAAACACTTGAAATTCCCTTTCTACCCCTGCTCTGACCATGGAGCAGAAGGAAAAATTCTCGGGGTACAAATGTGCAGGTGACTTATACAGTGAACGCGGAATAAGGGGTGAGATGAAATGTCTGAAGTGCCTAGGTTCTGGGCAACAGTTCATTGAAGCATTAGCGGCAAAGAAAGATTGCTTGTCCTTCCCTGACTCAGACACTGGAGAAAGATTAGCAGCAACAGCGGGGACAAGGATGCTTCTGCACCTGCTCCAAGCGCCACTCGCCGAATCCCACTCTCCACCTTTGAGTAAAAACCGTCACAGCTAGCGCGGCAAAGGGAAGCGGGGGCGGAGCCAGACGACAGTGTTCTGTCTGCCAATCACGACCGCACAGCGGGACAGAGTGGCAGGCCACTCACTACCGTAGGCGGTGCTTAATACTTTACCCTTTAAAAAAAGCGGTGAATAACTGGTGCAGAGCCTTAACTGTGACTGGAGGGAGTTGGGGGAAGAAAGCCTCAAGACTCAGCACTGGGAGAGCCAGCAGCTTTTGTGAATTAGGTAGCAAAATAGCGCTGGAAAGACACTTTACTGTTCCCTTTCAGGATAAGGCACAATTTAGGAACAAAAGGTCCCTTCAGATGTGACTCCATGTCTTTGACCTTAAATGCAGAAGTCAACAGTAAACCCAGACCTTTAGAAAGGGCTAGGGAGAAGCAGAAAAAAGTACACGAACATCAATGAAATAGGAGAATCAGCTGCTTCTAGAATTCTCATAACTCTGGCTAGCTTCCTTCTGGCCAGGAAGCATTGTTGACTAGAGTAAGTTGAGTTTCTAAAAGGATGAAGGTGGGAAATCTTAAGAGATGAGTATTAGAGACACAATGGTACCCACCATTTTTTTTTTTCTTACACGTTTTCTGTATCTTAACAGTAAGTTCAAGTGAAGAGGACAAATACATCTTCTATCATTCATCTCTCTCCCCTTTCTCGCCCTCCCTCTCTCCCAGCAACACCCCCCCCCACCATGTACACTGGAATTTGGATTTAAGACTAGAAATGACAAGTGTGTGTATGTTGTATGCATGCTTATCCATGTATCTCCAAATGGAATTTAAAAAGATTAAAATCTATGCTATTAGATCTTTATAGTAGCTTTTATTTACTATCAACCAAGATTAAAACTTTCACTACTAGAATTTTAGCTTCTCCCTAAAACTCCCTTACCTATTTATTCTGAAAGCCTACTTTAATCAGTTCAATTTCTCAATGACTAAACTATATGCCAAAAATGTCTTCTTAGTCTTTCACACAAACGTTTTCTTGTTAATTAAATTCCAGCACCAATTGACATATTGACCACCTTGTAATTCTTTATTTAACTGGGAAAGTGTAAGTTATTACTTTCTCACCCTCTTAAATGAGGGCACTGAAAAAAAATCTCTTTTTATTCCTTAGTAGACAAGGTTATTTGTCTACTAATAACAAATAAGTATTTGTTATTAGTAGATACATAACAAATTTGTTATTTTGTTATAACAAAGAAAGAAGTAAGAAGAAAGAATTTTTAGATTTATTTTTATGTATTATTACTATATGTCTCTTTTTGCACTTAGTTTTCTTATTTAAATTACAAACTTCCAGAAGTCTCATAAGAATTACCACTAGTTCTAGCCGTGAATATTTGCACCCCGGGAAGGTTCATACAGTTTTATTCAACTCAATTTTTACCTTTTGAAAACTCAGTAAGAACAAATACTTTTTAGTTGGTCATTCTCTGAATGGCAAGAATTCTTTTAAAAACACAATGTAATCAATGAAACAAAACTTGCTATATTTCAAGAAGGCTTGGATTCCTTGACTTGCTTCACTACTACTTAACTGGTAGTATCTTTGGAAAAGTAATCTACTTTTAAGAATATCTTTATTTAACATATTTTTAAAAATATATTTATTAAGGGAATTGAGTTAAATTACCTCTGAGATTCATTCTCTCACCCAAAGGAAACAAACAATGGATGTTTACTTAAGTGAACAAATTAATGCATAATATTTAAAAGTCTGAATTTACATTTATCTGTATAGTTAGGTTACATGACAGGATAAGTTTAGCTATTTCATCTCATTAATAACATGAAAACATATAAATATTACAATTAATCAAATTAATAGATAGACTCAATCAGTTTTGGGATATAAATGTCATGTAAGAGAATGGTAATATGGAATCCCCATATTACTGGTTTTTCATAGTACCATTATTATTTCCTTCAAATTATATATGAAAAGCTATGATCCTCATTTATTTGTTTGACTTTTCCAAGGCAGTGAGGGTGATGGCCATTATTTAGCACAGAACCTTACATATAGTAGATACTCAATAGTCATTGAATGCATTAGTAATCATATTAGAAATGCAATATATATATTTTGAATTAGATTTGTGAATTTGTTACAAAGCATTGGGTATTAGGTTAATTTTGATTAAATAAATTAGAAATTAATCAAAGAGTGGGTGGTAGTGCTTTCTTTCTTAATTTAACATTTAATGATTAATTTTCCAGGGCTTCCTGTCTAGGAATTTTTATGTTGTTTGCTTTTAATTTCTATAAGATCAAAATGAATATCATGCATTAACATATTTGTGACAACTATTCTTATAAAATTTATCCTTTTAAGAATAATAGTCCTGATTGGCTGAATAGGTGAATGAAAGTGTTTTTGAGAAAAAGGCCATTCTATGGCTGATGACTAACTGACCAACCCGTTTATATAAAATTAAGCTGTATTCTGACTTCATCAAATCTCTTCTCTTCTCCTCATTGCCTTTATTACTTCTTGAACTAATGGATTATATTTTATATTATATAAGATATGAGATTTCAGAACTGAATATGATATTAATCTTCAGCAGACTTTATACTTTCCTTTCACAAAGGAGGTAATTGTAACCGGAAGTGGTTAGGTGATGGTTATAAAACCTCATATTCAACAAGTTGAAAATATCAAACCCACTGGATGGCTCAGTGGGTAAAGCCTCTTCCTTCAGCTCAGGTCATGGTCTCAGCGTCCTGGGATGGAGCCCTGCATCAGGCTCTCTGCTCAGTGGGGATCCTGCTTCCTACCCCCCTCTACCTACTTGTGATCTCTGTCAAATAAATAAATCTATCTTAAAAAAAAAAAAAAAAGAAAATATCAAACTTGAATTTGGTGTCACTAGCTCAATGTCTAGCATTTTGTGTTCTCTCCCTCCACTGTCTTTAGTATTTCTACTAGTGTCTCAAACTATATGCATATTGACTAACCTACAGATAAGTAAATCAATTTCAGTCCAGTGATAAAGCTTTCTCTATATGTTCAGTTATTAATACCTATGATCTAAAACATACTGTTTTATACATAAAACAATATGATTTACAATTTAGTAAAAGACTTATTTATTGAAGTCAATGTAGTATGTGGTTAAAAATAGTTTATTGAGGGGGTACCTGGGTGGCTTAGTGGTCTAGGCCTCTGCCTTTGGCTCAGGTCATGATCTTGGGGTCCTGGGATCAAGCCCCTCATCAGACTCCCTGCTCAGTGGAGAGTCTGCTTCCCCCTCTCTCTCTGCCTGTCTCTTTTCCTACTTGTGATCTCTCTCTATATATATCAAATAAATAAATAAAATTATTTTTAAAAAATTTACAAAAAATAATGTCATTTTTAGAATAATTAGAATATTCATATTTTTGAATTAATACTCTGGGAAAGTTGAAAGTCTTAATTTGTTTTGGTCTTTTTTTTACCTTTATTTAGAGAAAATTGACAAATAAAGTAATACTATATTTAAAGGATAAAATATAATGATTTCATATACATGTATACACTCTGAAAAGATTTTCCTAACTGAATTAAATAGCACATATTTACCTTCCTAATTTTCCCTTTTTGTTCAAATTAATCAACATATAGTGTATTATTTGTTTCAGAAGTACAAGTCTGTGATTCATCAGTCTTGTATAATACCTAGTGCTCATTACATCACATACCCTCCCCAATGTCCATCACACAGTTACCCTATCTCTCCAGTACCTTCCCCTCAGTTTGTTTCCTATGATTGAGAGTCTCTTATGGTTTGTCTCCCTCTCTGGTTTCATCTTATTTCATTTTTTCCTCTCTTCCCCTATGATCTCTGCCTTGCTTCCTAAATGCCATATATCAGTGAGACCATATGATAACTATCTCTCTCTGATTGAAAAAGGTCCTAATTTAGGTGTCAAGCAGAAAGTTGCTTATTCAATACATATCAGATAGAGGAGAATTAATCTTATTGCAGATGTAGATAATGTGACCAAATATGTGAGCCTAGTGAATTTATCTTTTGTATAGGGATCTGCCTAATATGAAACAAACTACAATAATCATGACATGTTAGCTGATCATTATTTTGGAATAGTGGTAGAAGTATCTAATAATTTATCTCCTTTTTCTTGTCCAGGATTCAGAATTTCTCACATGAATCTCAGCAACAGCCTCCTAATTGTTTCTCCTGCTTGCTCTGTTATTCCCGTTCATTAATCCTCCCTTGTGAATATTAAGGAGTTTTTGTTTGTTTTGTTGTTTTAGTAAGTCAGAAAGTGCCACTTGTATTCCTAAAACTGTTTAATGCTTTTCCATTGCAGTAGATTAAAATCTATAGTTTTCTTTACAGATGATAAGGCTCTGAATGATTTTCTATTGGAAAATCAGAAAGCTCAACTTCATTTTTTCCTAGTCTCCCATTTCCCTGACTATGCACCAATAACATAAGCTGTTTCTTATCTCAGGATTTCTCTACATCACTTTTCCTTTTAAATTTCTTACATCTAATCTTTTTCTAGCCATTAATTCATAATATAAATCTTTCCTTCAAAATATTTTCCTTTTACCTTCAAATCAGGATTCATGTCTTTCATGGATTAAATTATAATTTAATGTTTGCGTTTGGTTGAATACTCTCGAAAAGCAGAGGCAATATGCATCTTTTTGCTAATACCGTATCTGGTACATTGTAGGTGACCAGGAAATATCTGTCGAGTGAATGAATGAATGCATAAACATTCTCTGCTCTTGGTTCTCCCTTTTCTAGGTCTATTCTCATTAATCTCTTTTAACCCCATTCTTTCTTCAAAATTGTTTTAAAATATCTATGTCATAGTGTTCTTTCCAAGCCAAATATATTCCTTTGCCATCTAAACCTAACCTTCAAGTTTATATGCGTGCCCTCAGTTCACTCTAAGAGTTCCTTCTTTATAAGTAAGATTAATATTATATAGTATATATTGTAATTTTTAATATTTTAGCACTCAGACTGTCATCTTTTTCTCAGAATTGTAGTGGTAATTTGCCATAATTCCCTAGATGATTTTAAATAGTGAGCTATTTAAAGCAGTTATTTTACTGAATATTTCATTCTTTCCCTGAATATTTGGTATTAAGTAGGCATAACTTGAAAATGTACCTCCAAGTCATTTCTTCAACCAATTTATTTATCAACAAATAGAGTTTATAATATGCATCATCTTAGGTGCTTACTGGATATACATGTGAATGACAAACAAATCTTGTTCCAGAGGAACCGCAATCTATATAATATGTAAGATATACATGAATATTCATTGTATCTCATAGAATGTAAGTATTTGTGAGGAGAAATGCTATGGGAATTCAAATGAATTACTTTAAAATAGAAAGCAGGAGAACATTAGAAAATTTTCATAAAGTAGAGGATATTTAACAAAGCTTTGAAACCAATTCACATTTCATTTTTAGAACTTGTGTGAAAATTATAATGAAAAAAACTTTGTAAGAGGAGAGCAAAAAAATCTTCAAAAACAGAGAAGCAGAAAAAAGTGGGTGAATAGGATTTGAGTGACAACATTTGTGTAGTTACCTGTTGGATACTTTGCCTATTTTCTTAATTTCTGCTCTCAAGACCTTAAAGTATACATAATCTGATCCATGTTTTAATGATGAAGAAACTGAGATCCAAAATCACAATTTACATTATTGGTATTTAAAAAAAAAAAAAGGAGCGACTAAAGGAAAATAGTGAAAAAGAAGTTTGAGACATATTATAGAGATTCATAGATACTGGGTCAAATAATGCACAGAGTGAAAAATAGTTGCTGAATTTTCTGGATGGTTAATAATATGTAAATATGGTTGTAGTGTCAGGAGATACCTTTATATACTTGTTAATGAACCAATCAATAAGACCCTATTTCATAAAAAAAAAAAAAATTCACATTTATACTCCTGAGGAGATTTTCTCATTGTGTAGATGAAGTCTCTTACGTATTGAAATATGTAAGGTCTTTTACATATTTACCGGTCTCTTACATATTGAAATATAAAAAAGCTTTTAAACAAATAAAACACAAAACATCACAACTTTAACTGGTATCCTTTTCATTTTTGATCTGAGGTGATTTATGAGCATGATTCTCTTTTTCAGTGTCAAATACATGTCATCACACATTAAATTGCTTGTGGCAGTGAACCACAGATTGGAGTATATATCAATACCTTATTTTTCAAAATGGGTAACAATACAACTTTACAAGAAATTCAATAAAAGATCTTCTTCAAATGTCTGACTTAATTTGAAAATGATGAATACTGACATATATTGTTGAATTTCTGGGCTAGAAAAAAAAAACCTGAAAAGTTTTGCAATCCTGTTACATACTCATATTGATTTATTTCTAAAATAATATTATTTACTTCATTAACAAAAAGGTCAAGCACAAGATGTCAACTGCTACTAAACTTTAATTATTAGGCAATAGCTAACCACTTGTGATCTGAAAGCTGAATATTACAATTTTATTACTTCATAGGATAATAAATTAATGATGCATATATTAATCTCTACAGCTTTGTCAGGAATATTAAGAACTTACCTGTTATTACATATTAACTGAATAACAATTAGCCTGTGTAAGCAGTAATCAGAATACGTAATGATATGCTATAATTAATAATTTACCTCTATAGAAAGAATTATAATCTATAAATTTTATAGCTAATAAATATTCTATAATTTTGACTGTAATTTCTAATTTATGAAAATGATGAAAATTAATTTGTATTTTATAGAAAAATTATTGCTCCCAACTTTCTTTCAAATTTATTTAAGGTTTCCTTAACAATTTATTTCTGGTATTTTTGACTAATAGATATCCCAAAAAAACCATTTTGTGCTTAGCTGAGATCACACAGAAAGCGCCCAAACCAATGAAAAAGCAGAAAGCAAAAAAACAAAAGCAAAAACAAAAACAAAAAACAAAAAACAAAAAAAATATCCAGGGAGGACTAAAGCTGTAAGGATTCCAACAGTAACCAATTGATCCCTCTGGACTATAGCTTCAGTTTTTACCTTACATATACTCAACTGACTTGGCAGCAAGAACTATAGCTCAAACAAGGCCTAAAAGACATGTTTGTTTGTTTGTTTTTAATTTTATTCATTCATTTGAGAGAGTGAGAGACATAGAGAGATAGTGTGAGAGCACGAGTAAGGGGAGAGGCAGAGGAGGAAGCAAACTCCTTACCGAGCCTAGAGCCTGACAGGAACCTCTATGTGGGGCTCGATCCCAGAATCCGGATATCATGACCTGAGCCAAAGGCAGACGCTTAACCATCTGAGCCACTCCAGGGTCCTGGAGTCATGTCTTTTAAAAGAAAAATCCCAAGAATTAATAACCGTAGGAAGCAACTGGGAAAGCTATCTACATTCCAAAGGATTCTGAGAAGGAAACTTGTCTGTCTCAGCTTTAGCTCTTAACAGAAACAGAGAAATCTCACTGAAGACTTATTTGCCAAAACAAACTAACACAGTTTTTGAGCCAGAATTAACACCACCTAAGGGCACATAAATGCCAGGTTACAAATATGTATTTAACTGGTGTTGCGATTGTAATGTCCTAGAAACGTGGCAGAAACAACTGTAGATACTCCCTGGAGGAATATATTTTAAGACTGCGTTTGAAGGAATTTCCACAGATGAAGTTCCAAAAAACACAGGGTCAATAACAACAAAACAAAACAAGAACAAAAAACAAAAACAAACAAAAAACAGATGAATAAACAGGCCACCATGAATCCATGAATTAGAGTCAGCAAAGCAGTTAAAAAAGAATTAGAAGAGCAAAGACTATAGATGTTGAGCAAAGACTATACACTAGAAAATACAAAATAAATGTGCTTATTATGTGAAAAGAATAAAAATATGACAAGCACTATAACCTGTCCAGATGGATCTGAAACATAACCAAGGGAATATCTAGAATAAAACTTATGAAAGCTGAAATGAAAAATCATTGGATAGTTAAAGCAGCAGGTTAAATATGCTGAAACAGAATTAGTGGGTTAGAGGATAGATCTAAAAAATATTATAATGTGAGCCAGCAGAGTTAGAGGTATTCAGAACAATTTCAAAGACATGGAGAAAAGATTCATAATTTCCAGCAAACATTGGATTTGTGTTTCTCCTCTTCCCCTCAAAAAAGGAATAAATTAAATGGGGGTACCTAAGTGAGATTTTTATCAAAATGATTAAAGACATAGTTTTTACATTTTTAGAAGTGAGAAGTGTCCCAGGAGGACAAGTAGACAGAAAACTACAACTAGACTGGTCTTAATTGGTCCCATTAAAGAAAAAAGCATTCAATGACAACACATGAAAAATGTTTTATTCAAGGGGATAGGAGACTATTACGACAGGTACATCACAAATGAGATAGAATTTTGGAATTGTGGAGAGATACTCAACTGCAATATAGCTTGGGCAAATAGAAATTTATAGCCAAGGAGCAGAGTGCAGGTCGGTCAATAAAAGTTACTAAGAGAAGAGCACCTAAGTAGCTCAGCTGGTTAAGCAACTGACTTCAGCTCAGGTCAGGATCGCAGGGTCCTGGATTCGAGTTTCACATCGGGTTCCTTACTCAGCAGGGAGTCTGCTCCTCCCTCTCCTTCTGCGGTTCTCTCTGCTTGTGCTCTCTTGCTCTCTCTTCCTCTGTCAAATAAATAAATAAAATCTTTAAAAAAAAAAAAAAGTTACTAAGAGAAACAGTGGCTAAGAGGGATTCTGGATAAACTGACCTAACAGAATTCTTGCTGTAGGTTAGCTAGCTGACCTGGGGAATGGTGGAGGATGAGGAACAGGATCAGATACTAATGGCTATCAGGTATTGAGAATGTGGGGTTCTGATGGAAAGGAATTAGCAGAATTCTTGGAAAACTTGGACAATGCTGAGGTGAACTCAGAAGTCCAAAAGTCAAGCTTAGTTGGAGTAAAGTTCAGGGGAGGCTGAGTAGAGTTTGGTCAATGAGAAAACTTGTGTCAATACAACAATCTCATACTAAAGTCAAAGGAAACTTCTCAATCTCCACAACAGAAAAAAGAGATTATTTTTAAAAATGAAAAGAAAGACAAACAGCTATATGCAATTTCTAAGAATCAGAAGTGAACTAAAGGATATTTGAAAAAATGAAAGTAAAAGGAAGGGAATGTTCATCAGGTTACTGTTAACCAATACATAAATAAAACCAGCGTAGCCACACTAATATTAAACAAAACTGAAGATAATTGCATATTTACACAAAAAAGAGTCTTTATATAATAAAAAAAGTTTCACCAGAAAGATATGAAACTTCTAAATGTGTATGCATTTAATAATAAAGCTTTAAAACGTGTAATGCAAAAAAAGAGAAATTTTAATATACTATTCAATAGCTGTTAGATCAAGCTACAAAAAAGTCAGTATATGAATTTTGAAAAAATATATATATTTGGTATTATGTTGTATATACATTACGTGATGTGTGCATATATGCACAAATGCAGTCAATAATTTATCTATTTTGTCTATTCAAAGTTATATCTCCAAATTTTGTTGGAAGCATTCTTTTTACGCATGTGTTAAACATCTGTTAAAATCGAACATAAAAATGTGTGCTGTACATTTCAACTCTCTTAAAGAAGTGCTATCATTTCAGAGAATTGATTAATGACTGAACCTTAAGCTAAAATGACTGCATTAAGAAACTTGTTGGATGAGGGGGCAAGAGAGGGATGGGAATGGTGTGTGGGTGGCTCAGTCTCTTAAGACCTGGACTTGATTTGCGCTCAGGTCTTGATTTCAGGGTCATGGAATTGAGCCCTATGTAGGGCTCTACACTGAGTGGAGACCCTGCTTGAGATTTTCCCTGTCCTTCTCCCTCTGTCCCCACCCTATACTCTCTCTCTCCTTAAAATAAATAAGTAGTTCTTAAAAAAAAAACAAAAACAAAAGAAAGAAAAGAAACCTGTTGGTGCATGAATATATAAATATTTATCAGTATATAGGGCAAATGAAAAAATAAAGATAATAAAAATGTAAATTAAAGCAGTTACACTGGTGACTAATTAAAAATGGGTAACCTTAAATGGTCATAAAATAAAGACTGAGAATTAGTAATATATGATACCTCTTTGGCATGTTGGAATGAATAACTGAATGTTCGTAAATATAATGAGAAGAAATAAATGAAGAGCAAAAATACAGTGTAAAACAAACAATATAGATGACCACAGAAGCCAAATATTTTTGAATTTTAGAGTTGATAAATTTAATAATAATATAACATTATTATAATATAATAATCAAAGTATTTGTAGGCAGGATATTTCCTAATAAATAATATAATAATATAATAGTTTAAGTATTGGTAGGCAGAGTATATCTTAAAAAATCAAGAAGAATAAAGACTGACAACTCAATAGAAAACAATCATGGAAAGATTTCAAGGACAGAAATTAGAAAAAAGAAAGAAATAGGTCGTATATGCAACTTAAGATGTTACACTTTATTTGTAGGTAAGGAATTTAAATTAAATTATGAGGCAAATGTTAAAGCTAACAGATCAACAAAGTTGTTTAATCAATAATACCAATTGTTCCAAGAATGTGGGATCAATATAGTATTTATGTAGAGCTAATGAAAATATACATGGTATAAGACCTATTAACAATTGTTATGCATTTGACTGTAATAGAAAATGCCTATCCTCCCCTTTTAAATTAGAAAACTCACTAAAAATTCTTTTGAGTGGCATATTTTAGAATATTTTTAAAGTCTAGTTAAATAGTTATTAACTATTTATTCTATTTAATAAAAGATGGCGTATAACATGATTTGTTAATTCTTTCACTTTTGCATTTTCAAACTAAACCTTTTCTTCTCTCTGCAATCCACCTCCCTCCCCACGTTTCACTAAGCTTAAATGAAATGCAGACTGAGTTGTTTTACTAGGGAGTTCCCACTTGACACTTGGAAAGTGATTAAACTTAAATGATGACTACTTTTATTTTTTTAAAAGATTTTATTTATTATTTATTTGACAGACAGAGATCACAAGTAGGCAGAGAGGCAGGCAAAGAGAGAGGAAGGGAAGCAGGATCCCTGTTGAGCAGAGAGCCCGATGTGGGGCTCAATCCCAGGACCCTGAGATCATGACCTGAGCCGAAGGCAGAGGCTTTAACCCACTGAGCCACCCAGGTGCCCTGATGACTACTTTTAAACCAGGCAGGTCTTTCTCTCTTTTTTTTTTTTCCCCAAATGTATTGGAAAGGCAATATTTCATGCTTTATCTTTCACTCAGGTGAAAATGCAAATAAATAACCAAAGGATTGTATAGATAAAATTAAAAACTTTCATAGCAGCAATAATAACTTTGAGTTTTTTAAAAAAATTCTCATTCATTTTCAGCTGGTAATGTGTAGAACGTACACGTGATATTCTAGGTTGCTTATGATAATATCTTCTTGGTTTTCATGACCTTCTTGGGTCCTCTGGACAAGAGTCCTTTGTTTATTCTAGCTACATCCAGATTTGGTATTGCAGTTTGCCTTCATTTATGGCATGTGGGCTCAAGACAAACCCAGGCTTAATTAGTAAATTCAGTGAAGTATTACGGGTAGACAGTTGATCTAAATATGACTGTTTTGAGTTGAATCATATCTCCCGAATGGAGGTATTTTTGGAGTCCTAACCTTCTATACCTCAGAACGTGACCTTATTTGGAGATAACTCCAACGTCTTTACATAGATGATCAATTTAAAATAATTCATTAGGAGGTGTCCTAGTACAGTATGACTAATATCCATCCTCAATAAAAGGGAAAATTTGGACACAGAGGTAGATACTCACTGAAAAAAAGATGAAAGGTGAACAGGAAGAAGATGGCCATCTACTGAGCTAAGAAGAGGGGCCTGAAATAGATCCTTCTCTCAAGGTCCTCAGAAGGAACCAACCACTAACACTTTGATTTTGGACTCCTAGCCTCCATATCTGTAAAACAATATATTTCTGTTGTTTTACCCGATTTGTGGTACTTTTTAAATGGCGGCCCTATCAAACTAATACTTGGGGTTCTCTACATATTTTCTCCAAATTCTTATCAGTTCTCCTTCCCAAGTCAATTTGCTGTTGAAATCAATCCACTGATAGGTAGAGGAGAATCTTTAGGCTTAAAAGAGATCTTGGCAGAGAAAACTGATGAGGACTCTTTCTTCCCTGGGCTAGAATAGAATCACCATGTGCTTGGCAAAAACTTGGCACATAGAGATTCCTAGAGGAAAATTTGACTTGGTGAAAGTTTTTCCAATATGCGTGATCTTAGAAACTAGTGAAGAGATGGACTACATCTTCTCTTGACATTGGGAATATGCCTGGAGACCTGGGATCTGCAAAGTCTTCATCCTGCTACTCAGCGGGGACTAGTAGCCCTTCTGCTCCTCTACCATTGGCTCAGAGTTGTAAAAACTAGCCAGACTGTCCCATTTGTTTACTCCTATCACCAGATCTAAAGGCTAATAGAGAAAATAACAAATCATCTAAAGGTTTTGAATGGCCAAAGAGAGGAAAATCCAGTAGGCACAAACACATTTCATGCCAGCAAAAGAGAGTTGCTGCAAGAGACAGAAAGCTGCTTGAACAAATAACAAAAACCCTTAAGAAAACTCAAGTGAAATTCCAATCACAAATGCTTTCTGGATCTAAAACAACAGGATTTCCCAACTAAATACTTCAGTAGGTAAACTGAAAGATAATATGTTCAAATCATGAACCCACTTACAGATACAGAAGATCTAGTAGAAGAACTGTCTCTAAGCAGAGTGAAAATATAAAACAATACAAGTTATGGTAGGGGAAAAAAAAACCTTCAAGCAACATGCCATTTAGAGAATATATACAATAAAAATAACAAAAAATTTGGAATTCCATAAGAAAAAAATTATAAAACTTAAGAGATAGTAAGAAAAAAGTATATAAAGAAATCTTTTAATGAGTTGAATAAAGAACTAAATTATCCAATTGATGAGAGTCACTGAAATTTAGGCAGGTTCAAAAAAAAAAAGCTAGGTATACTTTGTCAATGAGTAACTAATAAATTTAAAATCAAGAAAATTATTACAAGCTTTCAGATCGATTCTAGTGTAAAAATTTAAGTAAACAATCAGAGAAGAAAAAGAATCCAGCAATTTAGCTAAGGGGTAAAAAAGTGTAACTAAGTGGAGTTTATAGCAAGAAAACAAGAGTCTTTTGATATAAGAAAATAGGCTAACATAATCAATATCAACAAATTTAAGAAATAAAACATGATTACTAATATAGTTTGTCAAGATTTGATAAAATTTCTAAATTTCAAAAATAAAAAGGTACATATGTATAATAACTAAATGCAATAAATATTGTCACACATGCTGCAGAAAATATTATGGTGAAAGTTAAAGCATTATAGTATTTTAATAATATTTGTAAATTAAACCATTATTATTCTACAATGATTTGAAGGTTTCCAATAGCCAAATTGTGGAAGGATCTGAGATGCCCTTCAACAGATGAATGGGTAAAGAAGATGGGGTACATATACACAATGGAATATTATTCAGCCATCAAAAATGATGAATACCCACCATTTGCATTGACATGGATGGAACTGGAGGGGATTATGTTAAGTGAAGTGTAAGTCAAACAGAGAAAGACAATTATCATATGGTTTTCACTCATATGTGGAAGATAAGCAATAGCATGGAGGACCATAAGTGAAAGGGGAAATCAGAGAGGGAGATGAACCTGAGAAACCATGGACCTTGAGAAAAAATCTGTGGGTTTCAGAGGGGAAGAAGGTGGGGGAAGTGGGTAACAGGGTGATGTGTATTAAGGAGGGCATGTGCTATAATGCGCACTGGGTGTTACATACAACTAATAAATTATTGAACACTGCATCGAGGATTAATTATGTACTATACAGTGGCTAACTATTATTAATAAAAACATAAATAAAATAAAATAAAACATTTGGAACATTGAAATGACTCATTTAAAACTCAAAACTAGAAAGCTTACAGAAGTAAGAATATTTAGTACGGTCTATTTATATAATTGTCAGAGAGCAAGAATTCCTGTCCCCTTCAAGGTCCTTCTAGCTGGACTAAGACTCAAAGTAACAGGAGACATATTAACAGGAGAAAATAAAATTTAATAGCATGTGGGAATCCACATAGACATGGAAATTCTAAAGACAGGCAGAATGAGGTATATATGTCCTTCTGAATTAAAGAGAAGGAGGTAAGGGTCTGGGTCTTCAAAAGACGGAAACGCAATTCTCAGAAAGAATGAAACAGTATAAATATTTGGTATCCAAATGTTTGCTGGGCCACCCAGAAGACATGAGACAGAAAGGACTTGGATCAAAATGGCCTTGCTAGGTTCCTGCTATATCTAGATCATATCTGCTTGCTACATCTAGATCATATCCTAACGTAGCTATCTATGTATGGTGTTAGCTCTCTTCCTGGAGAAGGTTCTCTGTCTAAATCCTTTAAGGCAGTTGTGGGATGGCAAAGAGCTTTCCCTGAATCTTCTGAGTGGGTCTCAATTGCTTTAAACTCAAAATAATCATTACACCAAAGCAGCATATTCTTGCTCTCACAATTATATAAATAGACTGTACTAAATATTCTTACTACTGTAAGCTTTCTAGTTTTGAGTTTTAAATGAGTCATTTCAATGTTCCAAATGTTATATTTTATTTTATTTATTTTTTTATTAATAAAAAAATATTTTGTGCCCCTTCAATAGGATAAGTATATTTAGATTTAAGTGAAGAGAGGGAAATGGAGACATACATACAAATGGAAAAAAAAGACACTTAATGCTTCCTTAATTTGTGTATTTTTATGAAATTATTTTGATGTGCACACATGTAGAGAAAAAGTTTGGCAAGTTTTTCCATAATAACTAGGGCTTAGAAATCTTAGCACATACTGTTTGAGAGACAGTCTTGGAAAATTATAACTGAATTAAGGGTTTTTAGACCAGATTTTCCTGTGGGCTATCAACACAGTTTTTCTTATGTTCTTCAAATTATATAAAAAGTGCTGACATCAGCCAATCAACATAGTTTTTTACTATATGTACAGTTTTATCAGAATTTTATTCCCTCATATTTATTGGTATCTAAAAATTTAAGACATTTATGATAATATTTATGAGATTAATTCTATAGCTAATAAACAATAAATTTTATTTGTTTTATGAGTTAACCATAAAAATTTTGATTTGTGAATATTGACAGCATCATTCTGTTTAATGTTTAGGGAAATAAAGAAATATTTATAAAAATAAAATTTGTGATTCCTGTGATATGTTCATTCATTTTTAAATTTTTTAAAATTTTTTCACTAATATATAATGTATTATTAGCCCCAGGAACAGGTCTGTGAATCACCAGGTTTACACACTTCACAGTACTCAGCACAGCACATACTTTCCTCAATGTCCGTAATTATTCATTTTTGAAGTTAAAAGACATCTATTACTTATTTAACCTTTTAGCCCCCAATGTTGGAATTATCTTCAGAATATCATGTTTTTTGTCTGTGTAATACTAACTTAAAACACAGAAGCATTTTACCTAAGATACTGTTAAATGTTCCTCTAAATAAATTATGTACATTGTATATTTTCTTTTGAATTGATTTTGTCTATGAATTACATAAATTTGCTTCCAGGCAAAGTATTTAATCATATTTTCAATACAAAAGATTTTTCCCAGTCAGATTAGTATAATTGTTTTCCGATTAGTAATTTACTGTTCTCTTCTCTTCTCTTTTTTTTTCTTTTTCTCTTTTCTTTTCAGAGAGAGAGAGAGATTACATGCAGAGTGAGGGGTGGGGTAGGGGAGAGGGAGAGAGAGAATCTTAAGCAGGTTCTACACCCTGTGTTGAGCTAAACGTCAAGCTGGATCCCATGACCCTGATATCATGACCTGAGCCGAAATCAAGAGCTAGACACTTAATGGACTGAGCCATCCAGGCACCCCTATTTATATATATATATTTTTTGGTCTTATAATAGAAGGTTCATATATGCTTAACTTCCTCAAAAATATTAATCAGTATATAAATTGAAAAGTACTATAATATAAATCCTCAAATGAATCCCAAACTCTTAAATGCCATGTTTTGCATATGCTACATGATCTGTTTGGGGGATAATGAGATTCACTAAATTTATGTATAATTTTGTGCTCTTATTTGTCTGAAACTACACTGATTTCTTTTTTGGTAAGCACAGAAGTTAGGTTGTAGCTGGTATCGCTGATTTTTTTTTTCTTTTAGCCACCATACTGTACAATACATCCACAGGACTTACTTGTAAGTGGAAGTTTATACCTTTTGACCACATTTATACATTTTGCCCATCCTCCAACATGAACTCCCCGCAACAACCAATCTGTTCTTGGTATCTGAGTTTTGTTTTGTTTGTTTGTTTTTAGTTTCCTAAAGGGGTCATACAATATTTGTCTTTCTCTGTCTGACTTATTTCACTTAGTATAATGCCCTCAAAAGCCATTCATGTTAGAACTGGCAGGATTTCCTTCTATTTTTATGATATTCCTGTATTTCTAATTCTATTATATGTATTTCTATTTATAAACATTTCTTATTTCTTTACATGTACATCCATCAGTGGACATTTAGGTAGTTTCCATAACTTGGATATTGTAAATAGTCCTGCTATAAACATGGCAGGGGTGGAGATATCTTTTTGACAGTGTTTTCATTTCCTTTGGATAAGTATCCAGGAGTGGAATTGCTGGGTCATATGATAGTACTATTTTTTATTTTTTAAGGAACTTCCACACTGTTTTCCATAGTGGCAGCACCAGTTTGCTTTCCCATCAATAGTGCAGCACAAGTATTCCCTCTCTTCCACATTCTTGCCAACACTTGTTATTTCTTGTCTTTTTAAAGGTAGTCATTCAACAGGTGTGACTTAATATCTCATTTGGTTCTGATTTGAATTTCCCTAATGATGAGTCGTGGTGAGCAACTTTTCATGTACTGGGGATTACTTTTTACTTGAAAGCAAGAAGAGTTGCAGCTTCAATAATTGTCACACATTTTTTATTTTGAAAAAATAAAAAATTCTTGACTTTTTAAATGAAAAATTTAATTGCAATACTGCCACTCATCTACCCACTCAATAGATTTTGGTGTCCCTCCTCTATACTGTATGCTTATATCAACTTTAAAATTATTATAAGTATTTCAAAGTTTCATTTACATGCTTGTTTCTTTAACTATACCAGGAAGACCTTTAAATATATCTTACATCACAATCTTAAAACTCACTAAATTATCTGACACAGAATATAAGCTAGAGGTCCATTTAGAATGAATGAATAAATCAAACAAGTCAGATCTATATATTTTAATTAAAATTGATGAAACTTTTTTTTGGTAAGTTGGAATTTTTTTATCCAGGGAGATTGGCTTGCCTTCATTTAATAGTGACAGACCTGATGAATGGCCTATTTTCATACCAAAAGTTATTTTTCATATTAAATAGACACCAACAAAAGAGATGTTTCTGAATTAGGTACCCAAAAATAAATGAAACAGCTTTAATGCCATGTACATAAACAAATGTTTCATAGGAGCAGTTTCAAATCTTTGGTCACAAAGGTTAGAATACTATTTGTTTGTATTTTCATTAGTCCTTTTTTGGATGTTTTTGAAATTTTGACTGTCTGGTGTATTTAATATGCATTTTCCCTTTCTTCTGCCCTGAAGGAAAAATGTTAGAAGTGTAAATATTTTAAAAGTATGAATTCTTTAACACCTTATAGGTATTTTTTGTCCCAGAAATATCATTTAATATGCAGAAGAAATTTATTTGCTAAGACCCAAGAATTTTAAGAAAACTTCAAGAGCAAAACAATATTTTTGACATTGGCTATAACTGGCCTGAATTCAGGTACCAGCATTGGCACTCACTCTCCTTGTTACCTTGGAGAAAGTCCTTGTTTTTTACTTATTTTTTATTATTTATCTATAAAGTAAACATTATAATGAGTTTCATACATTCTCCTTTTCTCTTTAATTCTTCTAAAAATCCGACTTCTTTTGAGTGACTTTTGAAAATTCCATTATATTATCTGAAAAGTTTGTAACTCTATTACTATTTGATTTTATGCACTTGTAAAACAACATTTTAATGTTTGGAGATATTTATATTTTATTAATTTTTTTAAAATAACAAGTTTATTGAGATATAATTTACATTTGCACCATAAAAATTCATCTTTTAAAGATGTACATTTCAGGGCACCCAGGTGGCTCAGTGGGTTAAAGCCTCTGCCTTTGGCTCAGGTCATGATCCCCACAGGCTCTCTGCTCAGCAGGGAGCTTGCTTCCCCTGCTCTCTCTGCCTGCCTCTCTGCCTACTAGTGATTTCTGTCAAATAAATAAATAAAATCTTTAAAAAAAATAAAAATGTACATTTCAGTATTTTTAAGTATATTAGTATAACTATGCAACCATTATCTGTATCTGATTTTAGATACATAAACAGTATCTGATTTTAGAAAATGTTAATTATGAAAGAAAGATCCATTAATAGTCATGTCTTGCTTCCCCCTGTGACCAGTCCCTGGGAACTACTAATTTACTCTCTGTCTCCATCAACTACCTAATTCTAAATATTTCATATAAATGGGATCATATAACATGTGGGTTTGTGTGACTATTGTCTGTGACTATTGTGTGACTCCATTAATATGTTTTTCAGGTTTGTTGTCATACATTGATCTTGATACCTTAAATTAGTTTAATGTCTAGTAAACATAAGTGCTTACAGTCCTTTTTTTTTTTTACCTTAATTCAATAGACTTTATTTTTTAGAGTCGCTTTTAGGTTCACAGCAAAATGGAGCAGAGGTACAAAGATCTCCCATATGCCCCAGCCCTATACATGCACTGCCTCCCCCATCATCGACATCTTCAGTTCTTAACATTTGTTAAAATTGATGAGCCTACATTTGAACACTGCTATCACCTGAAATCCGTAGTTCACATTAGGGTTCACCCTTGGTGTTTACCTTCTATGGTTTAGACAAATGTAAAGGGCATGTATCCCCTATTACAGGATCAAACAGGATACTTGTGCTGCCCTAAAAATATTCTGCTCTCTACTCATTCAACCCTATCTCCCAACTAACCCACGACAACTGCTGTTCTTTTTACTGCCTCCAGAGTCTTGCCTTTTCTAGAATGGCAACTGGTTAGAATCATGCAGTCTGTAGCCTTTTCAGATTGGTCTTTTTCACTTAGTAATACACATTTAAGATTCCTTCATGGCTTAACAGCACATTTCTTTTCTGAAAAACATTCCATTCCCTGGATGTACATAGTTTATTTACCCCTGTACCTGCTATTTCAGTTTCACTGATCTCTGCTCCAATTTTTATTATTGCTTTTGTTTTGCATGCTTTGGGTTTAATTTATACTTCCTTCACAAAGTGAAAGCTTAGGTAATTAATTTTAGATCTTGCTTCTTTTCTAATAAATTCACTCAATGCTGTAATTTTACTTATAATTATAATCTTCCATTTTTGCTGGATCCCACAAAATTTGATAAATTGTGTAACTAAGTTCAAAATATTTTAATTCTTTCTTGAGATTTCTTCTCTGACACATATGCTAAATTTAGGAGCATATTGTTTTTCTCTAAGCATTTTGGAAATTGATGGCTTTTTGTTACTGGTTTCTTGTTTAATTCCCTTGAGATATGAGAGCAGACATTGCATAATTTCTATAATTTTAAATTTATTAAGATGTGTTTTATGGCCCAGAGTGTGTTCTATCTTGGGGATTGCTTCCTGTGAACTTGAGAAGAATGTGTAATCTGCTGGTGTTGGATCAACTCATCTATAGATGTCCATTATACCCAGTTGATTCATGATGGTGTTGAGTTCAGTTATGCCTTACTGACTTTCTTCCTGCTGAATCTATCCATTTCTGTTAGAGGTGTGTTGAAGTCTTCAATTCAGTAATATTGGACTGTGCTGCAATAACGGAACAATAGTAAATAGGCCTTTAATAAGGTGGTGGTAGGGTGTTAATGGGGGAGTCTATGATTAAGTCTCAGTCTTTTAATGAGAGTGTGCTTCTGGACTTTGAGCTTCACAAGCGCTTCCTGTTTTTTGGTTTTGCTTTTGCTTTTTGTTTTGTTTCTTAACCCTTTAGATGGTGTAGGATGACTGGAATGGACCAGAATTGGGGATTTCTCTTCCCTCAGGTCATTTTAAAAATATATTTATTTATTTAAGTAATCTCTACACACAACGTGAGGCTTGAACTCACCACCCTGAGATCAAGAGTCACAGACTCTTCTGACTGAGCCAACCAGACACACCTTCCTTCAGGTCATTGAAACTCTAATAGAAAACAGCAGCTTAGGCTTTGCTTAAATAGTTTCTCCTGGGGAAGACATTATTAAGAAGAAGAGAATGCTGTAGTATATTCCAAAATGGTTCCTTTCCCCCTCCCCTGGCAGTGAGAAGGCAGGTATTTTTCTCTGATATTCACCCAGCTAAACTGGTAGAGCTCCAGGAGGTGAAACTTGAAAAAGTATAGGTCTCCTCCTACGCTCTTGAGTCCCCTAAAGTCTTACCCCTCAGACTTATTCACCCAGAGCCTTCAGTAATTCATTTATTCAAGATTCCCTTCCCTGTGACTTCTGCTCATGGGTTTCTGCTCTAGTAAGATGTGATTCTTTGTATTTGCCTCTTGGTTTCTCCAATTTGGGGGCATTGACTTGCTTTGTGACATCACTTCTCTCTTACATATCTAAGACAGTTTATGAATTTTTCAGTTTGTTCAGCTTTTTACTTATTGTTAGAATAAAGTGGCAACTTCCAAACTTCTTACCTGCTGGACCAGAAACTTCAAGTTTCTTATAGTTTTATTTAAAAAGCCTAACCTGATATTCAATTTTTAGGGTTTTCACAGCTTTGGGGATTTCTTGGCCTTTTTAACCATTTTGTATTTTGACCTACAGAGAGGACTTCACTTGAGCCCTTTAATATAGGGCTATTTAAGGCATTTAAGAAAACAGTAGGGTCTATATTCATATATAAGTGAATACCAAGAAAAAAGTAATTAAAAGTAGAGTCTAGTCATATAAATTAAATGATAAATTAGCTTCATTTCAGTTCCTTAATATACTTAGCTCTCTCTTGCCTAAAGAATATAAATTTGGTCTTGCCTCTAAATGGAATATTCAGTGCTCTGCATGGTTAACTTTTCTTATTCTTTACATTTCAGGTTAAATACCCTCAAAAAAGGCTTTCCTGACATATGTAAAGCAGTCACCACATCGATTATTTTCTATTGCATTACCCACTTTATTCATTTATTAGATAATGATTATTTATCTACTTACTTATTTTCTACCTTTCCTACCTTAAATTAAGATCCAAGAGGTAAATATCACTTTTGACTTCCAACTTGCATTTTTCTGTGTCCTAAGACACTAAAGCAAAACAGTGAAAAATATAGGAAGAAAAACTGTCACAGAGGGGTCATGATGAGGAAGAAGAGCAGCAGAGGAAGCTCCAGGGATACTCAGCAGCCAAGGGAAAACAGAAGTGCTAAAACACAAAGCCTTATCTAAAATCCAAGAGTAGTTATCTGAATCCTTCACCCTCTTTGTTTGTTTGTTTGTTTGTTTTTGAAAGATTTACTTATTTAGTGTGGAGGGAAAGAGAGTGTGCTGGGGGAAGAGCAGAGGGAGAAGGAAAGAGAGAATCCTAAGCAAACTCCCTGCTTGAGTGTGGGCTCCAATGCAGGGCTCGATTCCATGACCATGATATCATGACCCAAGCTGAAATCAGCTGTTGGACACCTGATAACTGACAGAGCTTCCCAGATCCCTCAATCCTCCACCTTCTAAGTCTGCTGTTATACCCATAGGATGTTACCAATCGTGTTTCTTTGCCTGTCAAAGCTATAAGACCCATCAGCATTAAACCCCAGCCCAGACCTGCCTGTATCAGGATCCCAGAAGCCAATGTTGGAACCACCAAAACTTCTGGGCAAAAGACTGACTTCGGGGTGAACACATCCTTCTTAATCAAACTGTAAGCCTTCTAGCATGAAGGTGGATCCATCCACTACTGGAGAACTGTGTAGAAAAACCATGGGGTTACTTAATATACAGGAATTGAAAACTACAAAGCAGCAGTAGTAGGTCAAGGAAATGCTAAATGTGCAGACTCTGTGGACAATAACCGTGTTGAAAATGAATCTTTTGATAGCTTTCTAAAAAAGATGAACAAAGAGAACTTGCCCCAAACCTTACCAGACTCTGAATGGGAACCAAATCCTGAAAAATAGAGAAGAGGTAGCCAAAGACTAGCTCCTATCATTAAATCAAGACCAGTTTGTCTCCTATACAGGCCATGAGCAAAAAAAGTTCAGGGAATAGTGCTTTTCTGAAAGACAAAGCTAGTAAACAATTTGTTGGAGAGACACAAATTTGGATTCCACCAGTAGAGTCATAGCAACTCTCCAGAGGAACAAATCTTGCAAGACCAGGAGAAAAACTCCCAAAGATAATTCCCTCTCACTATCTTCAGATCCTTAGTAGGATTCAAGCATGAACGAAACCTGTGGTCAAAGACATAAAAGAAATGGAGGTTAATGGAGATAAATATGAAAGACCAAATAAAACTAGGTTACAGTTGTACACTGTTACTGAGCAGAAAGTAGAACAAACCCTGATGTGTTTCTGGAAGGCCATAACAACAGACATCCAAACATTGAGCAAGATCAGAAATCCACTCAAACTTGTTTTAGACCTTGGACATCATGTACACCGCAAGAATCAAAAGCCATAAGCCAAAGGCCTAATTTGACAGTTGGCAGTTCTAATTCAATCATTCCAAACACCCCTAACACAACAGCAAATGGAACCCATGGGAATAAATGCAGCAATGGCTATAAACCAAAAGCAAACTCTGGATGCCAAGTTGAAAAACGCTCTTCCCCAGAACCATGTTTTCAATGAGACAGCTCCCAAAACCAAACTGATAAGAAAACCATAAATAGAGGTAAAGTCCCAAATGGGACCGAAACTCATCCAAATATTAAGGAGAAGATCACAGCAGAAGATTGAAGGAAACAACTGGAAGACTGGCAAAAATCTAAGGGGGGAAATCTATAAATGGCCTCCTATGGAACTCAAAAAAAAAAGAAGAAAAATAATAAAGGAAATAAATATTTTGTTCTGGAAAAGTATGGAAAAAGAAGATGAAGAAAAGAAAGCAAAACCTAACCTGTCCAATAAAATTAAGAACATTCTCATAGAATGTCTGCAGCCCATTGAAGAGGGTGTACTTTCTAATGAAATAGTGACCACATTGTCCAGTATTCCTGAGGTGAAAAATTTGCTACATTTTGGATCTGCAAATCAAAGTTGTTGGCAAATAAAAGTACTTCTGCTGTTACTGGGCTGTACAAAGAAACCATTAGAAATGAGGCAACACTGGGACAAAAGCTGTGAGAAGTTGTTCTTAATATTCTGCAAGACCCAAACAGAATCACTGAAGGAGTTACTTCTGACTCTTTAGCTGCTGAAACAGATACGGTAACAATAGAAGAGCTGGACAATAAGACAGAATTTGAAGTCTTATCTTTAAAAGAGACAGCAACAACCCAAATAACCAAGGCAGAACAGGATGACCATCCTGGTATCAAGTTAGAGCCCCCTCTCCCAACTCTAGAGTAAGTGGAATGCCAGAAGTGTAAGACATGAAACTCATCATTCTTGTACAGCCTTGGACAAAGACTGAGCGAGTTGTGTCCCATAATCCAGAAATGTTGCGGGTACATGATTTAGTATGGTTTCTCTTAATAAGCTATTAGAAGTGGGAGAAACAGAGTGTTTTATACTCTGTAAAAATGAGGCTTTGCCTGTAATGTTAGGGTTTAAGATCCTTCAATCATAATTTCTCACTGCCTTTTTTTTTCAAGGTGTTTCGGAGTGTCCATGAAAGAAGGAATACCCTTGTCCAGGTGACCTGGAGAAAACTATAGAATGGACAGACAGATTATGGGCTCTTGGAATTTAGTAATTCACTGGACTTACTCAAATTTAATATCCCCATGAGACTGTCTTTGGTTTATTTAAGACTATAGTTTGCCACAATTCTCTAGCATACATACATTTTAAAATATTGAATATTATTAATTTACCCCACAGGTATGGTAAAAATTTTGACTTTATTGATCTACTTTACTCTCAATATAATTCTTATTTGTATCAGAAGTTTGGTGCCACAGTATGGTAGACTTTCCTTCCAGCAAACACCTTAGCAGAGAGGGCAAGTTCTTCTAGCCAGAAAGAGCTTGCTTAGAAGCCAGTCTTTCTGACTAGATGCCACATGACAGACCATCTGGTCAAATCCCCTCATTTTACAGTCAATGCTAGCTGTGCCTTTGCTCAGAGATTGCAAATGACTTTTATATGCAACTTTGACTTCTGTCACAGTGTCCCTGTAGATGAGGGGCAATTCATGTCCTGCCTGGGCCAGGGCTCCTCCAATGAAACACAATTCTGAATTGGGGTAGTCATCTAGCTTTTTATATATGAGTCTAATTATATATTTATTATCCAGAAATGCTTCAAGTAAAAACAAAAGGAAACAAGGGAGAGGGGAGGGGAGGGGACACTTATTCTTTACTTCAATTCTTTGCTCTGCTATAGGACACATGGCCTGAGAAGAGTACAAGCCCCACAGACTAAGACAGGTTGCCTTTCCTTCCTTTTGGCAATTGCTCTTGGAAAGGTAAAATCAGAATCATTATGTAAATGTAAAGTGTAGAAAGCCTAGCCAAAATATTTTGAATTTTAAAATTTTAGCTTTCTTATTATTGAAGTATTATCTAAAACAAAAAAAAAATTGTTTAAAAAAAAGAGACAAGAAAAACAGAGAGGGAGAGGATGAGAGACAGACATAAAAGGGACATAGATATTTTTCTATAATATGAAGTCTTAAAAATTTGAGAACACAGATCAGAGACGACATTTGTGCTGATGGATGGAGACAAGGATGGCATATTTGGCAGCATTCCTGTCCTAGTCAGTGGGGTCCTCAACATTAGCAGTCAGTAATAATTGGTGTAGACCTTAGTACCAAGGTCAGCCCCAGGGCAGATGTTTGAATCTGTGGCAGTAACAGATGGAGTTGTGTCTCTAGTGGGTACTGATAGCATAGTTGACATTTTAAGGATAGCAATAAATGGGATATTCAGGAAGCAAAAGAAGAAAGACAAAATGCTAAAAATCATGCAGTAGTCATGGAGACAACAAAGTTCTTGGAGCATTGACACTTCCAGGAACCTCTCAAAATTGTTTAGGAGGAAACTGAGGAAGACTGGATTTCCTGAAGAGTAAATTGGAACATGAAGTGCCAGAGAAATTTTACTTTGTGGACTTGTTTTTTATCTTTTCTTGTTGCTAGACTAAGATGCCTAAGAAACAAATATTTCCTTTTTCTTGTGTCTTACAGTAATCTAGAGCACAATGAATTTAATATAGTTAGCATGATCTTCCCTTTCTCTCTACAGATAATTACTTCATCACTTGGCATTCATGCTTTACCTTTGAGGCTTAGGATCCTGTGATATTGAACCATATGTCTCATCTGAGTTGTATACCTTGCACCTAGGTTGTGTTAAAATTGTGTATCTTCTTAGAACACTTAGAGGCTGGCAAAACCTTAGGACAATATCAGATAAAATTACATTTTATCTTTATAAATGAACATTAAAAATCAAAAGCATTGTTAAATCTTGACATTTATCCAAAAGGAAATTCAATTTGGAAATTGCAGGGCATTTCTGAAATGAAAGATGAGATTTGGGAGTCAAAACCAAAGACTATGTCTTTTATTTTTTCAGTCATTTTCTTTTTCCCAATGCTGCTCTAGGTAAAACAGGTGTTTATTACAGTCGTTATTGAATTCTTTCCAATTTATGACATAATGTTTTTCTTATTCTCGTAAAACTGTCTGCAAGAATAGGTTTTTCTATATCTAGAAAGTAAGAAATTTATAAGTCTACAAGCAGGACCTATAAAGTAATATCTTTTGCTCAAAAAGATCTCATAAATTGTATATGTAATAGATACTTAAATATTTATTCTCTTTCCTCTCAGGTACACTCTCAGTAAATATGAATCTTTCAACTTTTTTCCTTTAAAGCCTTTTGTATGATATTAAAATATATATGATATCAAATTTTAGAGAAAATATAGTAGCATAATATTGTGAATGAGAGGAGGCAATATAAATATGAAAAGAAATAAGTAAATGGCAGATGTGTATAACCACATATTTTTAGGACAATAGACATAGCCACAATAGAAGTTAAATAAACAATCATACACTTTTTCAGAGTCGGTTCAGTCTGAGGGTGGTGATATACTGCCATTTACAGTACCAGCTGCTTCCCCAAAGAAGTATTTGAGTAAAACTCAAGGAAGTATGATACGTGTTTTCTTCTCAGTCAAAAGAAAGTGATGGATCTGAAGAGAAATATGGAGCACAAACTAGAAAACATGACCTGTGTGCTTTGCTCCTGGAGCTGGAAGTTAGGAAAATCACATTCTCACAGTAAAATTACTCTCTGCCTGAGATGACTTATTTCAAGTGGAGATTTCAACATATCCAATCCTGAAACTAGTTGGGACACTGCATGTCCAGGGTCTCCTATCTCCTAATGGACCACTGCTGGTAAAAGTCTACCACTTCCATGACCTGTGTTTGGGATAAATTTAGCCTAAAAATGTGTTCACATAAATCCTGGGCTTTGTTTGTTGTATTTAAGCTACTCCAGTTTTCTACCTGTTTGATAATTTTTTTTGCCTGAACCCCTTGATCTTTGCTCCCAATGCTGTACTTTTGAAAGCAACTTGATCATAAACTTCAAACCAGTGAAATTACCTCAAACCATTTGAAATGCAGCCCTAACTTCTAAACCAAATTTGACTACATACTTCCAGATTTTTATCCTCCTCCTTGAATAAAGACTTTTTCCAGAGTTTTTTTTCCCGGTTTTCAAAGAATATTTATTGATAAGAAAAAATGTTCCTGACAATTTGTTAAATAGAAACTAGAAGTTATAAGGGTATATGCTTGAACTGAATGTTTGTATACCCCACCTCCTAACCAAAATTCATTTGGTGAAACCCTAACCCACAATGTGGGAGTTTTGGAGGTGGGGTTCTGGGAAGGCAATTAGATTTAGATGAAGTCATGAGGGTGGGCCCCCGTAACAGGATTAGTGCCCTTATAAGAAGAGAGACACCATAGCTCTCTTTCTTTTCTTTTCTTTTTTTTAAAGAATTTATTTATTTATTTGACAGAGAGAGATCACAAGAAGGCAGAGAGGCAGGCAGAGACAGAAAGAGGAGGAAGCAGGCTCCCTGCTTAGCAGAGAGCCCAATGCGGGACTCTATCCCAGGATCCCAGGATCATGACCTGAACCAACTGCAGAGACCCAACCCACTGAGCCATCTAGGTACCCCATTGATCTCTTTCTAACATGTAAAGATACAACAAGAAGGTGGCCATCTATAAACCAGGAAGTAGGTCCTCACTAGGAACTGAATTTGCCAGCACCTTGATCTTGGACTTCCCAGCCTTTAGAATTTGAGAAATAAGTGTTATTTCAGTTACCTTATCTATGTTATTTTGTTACAGCAGTCTAAGCTAACTTATATAGAATACATAGTGAGCTCCCATGTTATTTTGTCACAGCAGTCTAAGCTAACTTATATAGAATGCATAGTGAGTTCCCATGTTCTTCCAGTGTTTTTTGTTTTGTTTGTTTACATGAATCTTCATTTAGGATGCCTAGATTAGAATTGCCTTTAGGGGCGCCTGGGTGGCTCAGTGGGTTAAAGTCTCTGCCTTCGGCTCAGGTCGTGATCTCAGGGTCCTGGGATTGAACCCTGCATCGGACTCTCTGCTCGGCGGGGAGCCTGCTTCCTCCTCTCTCTCTCTGCCTGCCTTTCTGCCTACTTGTAATCTTTGTCTGTCAAATAAATAAATAAAATCTTTTAAAAAAATTGCCTTTAAATTCCAAGAGTTTAGTCCACTGAAGTCCTGCATGACTGACTAAATTTTTTTCTCTAAGATCTCTTCAAGAACTAAGAAATTTATATTTTTGTAAGGCTTATATCAAAGATATATGCACCTAGCTAATATAAAATTTGGACATTTTTATCATGGTCAGAACCATCTTAATCTTAGCATGTACTGGATAAGCTATAAACATATGAACAGACACTGACTATGTATATACTATGTTTTAGGCACTGAGTTAAAATTCACATTCCTTATATAATTCTATTAAGAACCCACAAGGGAGTCACCAATCTTATTTCCTATAATATAGAAGAAGAAACTGCAACTTGGAGAAGTTAAGAGCAGAACAAGAGACCCTAAATGGAGTTGTTTATACTAAGCCCTCAGTCACTAAACTAATATTTAGTCACACTTTTGGTTGTAAGGGAATCTTAAACCAGTCAGTCAGGTATTGTCTGATCAGCACTAGTTAGATAATCTGCCTGGTAGACACCTGCCATCCTCTAAGGAAAAGTGACCTTACAGTAACCAACCACTGGCCTAATATAACTTCCTTATTCCTGCTTGCTTTTGCCTATAAAAGTTTTTTGTGCGTGTGTGTGGATCCTTAGAGCTTCTTTCTATCTGCTAGATTGGACACTGCCTGATTTGTGTATCATTAAATAAAGTCAATAAGATCTTTCAAATTTAACAAAGTTAAATTTTGGCTTGTAGGAAAGGTTATGTAACTTATTTATGGTCAAACAGAGAGAACAGATCTGACTCAGTTCCATGCCTATCCAACTCCAAAGGCAATAGTCCGACCTACATCACACTGACTTTTGTGTATGGAATGTCAATTATTAATCTTACCCACCTCTGAATGGTGGGGTGAAGAAGATGACCTCTTTTCTTATTGCTTTGGACATGGTATACTCCCTTACATTTGAGTATATTTTAGAGTCATATAGGTTTAATTTTCCTTTTTGTTTTAAAATTATATTCAGTGTTTATGACAGCCTAGAGCATATTAGTCTGGCTATAAGAACTCTGGTACTAATGAGTTTCAATTTTAGATAGGTGTTTTGCTAGCCTTGGCTAGCCATTCACAGACACATTTAATTGGCTTTAAGGAGCTCTGAGAGTTAGTTTAGTCTGTCAACAAAAATAGCAAAAACCAAAACAAAATAAAAACAAAAACTAGTGTTCTAGAGTATGGATGGTAATTCACATGACTTCATGAATCAACTTTAATTTTACTTTAATCAATACTTGAATTGCAATCATATGTAGTAAGTTAATTTTATTTATCATCATGAGATTTTAAAACAAATAGTAGTACCTCAAAATAATCTATATATGACATGATATCATGAAATATTAATAATAAATTGGGAATATAAACACAAGAATATTACCATAACTTGGCAAGTGATTTTTCAAACTGAAAAAGCTGAATGTTAATTGGTTAGGAGTAGAATGTACCATTTTACCTGCCAAGTGCCTTGAGAAAATTTCTTCACATTGGAAAAATGATTTGAAAGCCCAAATCTGCTTACTAAATTTTATTGATTTTTATTTTCTTTTATATAAAATGTTACAATCCGGGATGCCTGGGTGGCTCAGTTGGTTAAGCCGCTGCCTTCGGCTCAGGTTATGATCCCAGGGTCCTGGGATCGAGTCCCACATCGTGCTCCTTGCTCAGCGGGGAGCCTGCTTCTCTCTCTGCCTCTGCCTGCCTCTCTGCCTGCTTGTGTTCTCCCTCCCTCTCTCTCTCTCTGACAAATAAATAAATAAAATCTTTAAAAAAAAAATGTTACAATCCATAGATCCCATCTATAAGACTTAAAGACCAAAGGCTACCTGTTCAAGAGAGTTCATAGTTGTAATCCTTAGATTATAAATGGGAAGAAGCTATAAAAGGATGTGTGTGTGTGTGTGTGTGTGTGTGTGTGTGTATCCTTAGAGCTTCTTTCTATCTGCTAGATTGGATAGGTCTACTCCCAGGTCTACTCTGATCTAAGTGAGGTCTTGGAACCACTATTTGTCAATAAAATGTGAATAAAAATGTGTTAGGAGAGAGTTCTTCATGTTTCTCTTGCATATCTGTGAGTCTTGTGAGCAGAGGCATTTACTACATTCTGTTTAAGGCTCTATTTTCAAGGATACTTGAAAATAGAAATAGTGTCCCCTCCTGGAGAAAATGGCAAGCTTGCTTACAGCCATGGAAGATAAAGACAGGGTCTACCTGTCGAGCATAGGGCCATAGGACAAGCATACTTATTGCCTAGTCCTAAAATTATAATGAAAATAATTATAATATTTCCTCAGAAGCAGAGTATAGGTATCATTATGCCTATTACCAAAAATTCTAGTTCTGTAAACTCAGAGATTCTCTCTTGTAAAGTAACCCACTGTGTGTTCAGGTACCTGGCCTTCTCTGTGTTGCCCTGTAGGGTTCAAAGCTTGGGAACTGCCAAAACTAAAAAGAAGCTGACACTCTGGCTGTGCTTATTGGTGTAACTAATAAATTGTCTTTTGCCTCTGATTTCAGAGTCTTGTGTCTTTTGAAAGCATTCATGAAGTTGTGGTAGAGGCAGGGGAGGGAAAAAAGAAAACAAACCCCCAAAAATCCTCTTCAGCTATCCTCCTAGGTTCAAAGAATGGGGCCCTTGGATCAAACTGATAACAGACAGATAAACAAGAGGAAAGAAAAAAAACAGATTTAATAATGTATGTGTACATTACAAAGAAATATTACTCAAGTAGGTGGCCTGAATTTGGTGGCTTATATACTACCCCAAAGAGTGAAGAAGTGTGGGGAAGAGGCTAGACAAAGCAAAAGAGGGTTGAAGCCTCTTGGGGAGGGAGTAAAATGTGGAAAGGTGACTAGGAGCATATGGTAAACAAGAGTTGTTCAGTAAGGTTTGCTATGCAGAATCTGGGCTAATAGGAGTCCAGTCATCTCAGATGATTAAGTGTCCCCCTGGTAAGAGTTGTTCTCTTCCTGGTATAGGAGAAGACACATTTACAAATGTAAATTTACTTTATACATGCAAATTCCCTTTACCAAAAGAAAAAAAAAAAAAAAAGCTCTGTTTTTAGAGCTTTTCCTATGTCTGTTCTTCAATTGCCTTCAGCTCAAAATAAGCCTCATGTGAAAGTGGCATATTTTAGGGTTGCATATTCTGGTCCCCTTCACAGGTTAGCTGGCAAGTAGGGTAAAATCTCAAACTCTTCACAGTTCTTGATGGTTTTGGCTCTGAAGATGTGACGCTGACAGAGACATGGATTTTTGGAAGAGGAAGGACAAAAGCCCTGCATTCTGGGATCAGTGATACGAGAAAACTACCTAGGGAGGATTATCACTCAAGTGTTGAATGGGGAGAAGGAATAATGGGTAGCACTTGCCCTGTCTGCTAATGAAAGTTTAGAGGCCGAGCTGCAAGAAGTATGTTTGAAACAAATGGCACAATGGTGACTTGGTCATACCCACTCTTGTCTGGGCATGCAGAGGAAGAGGTATTATCAGGAAGATGGGGTGGGCATCTCCACAGCCTCATCTGAATGGCAATGTAATTGTGGCTACTGAGCCAAACAGTTTCTGAGCTAAAATAATGTTGGCAATGAGTACCTTGCAGTGCAATTTGGAACTTGACGTGTATTGAAAGCTTTAACATTTATTTGGTTGAACCATAGGTGACTGATAGCTGAAACTGGAAACAAACTGCAGTGTGTCTTTCTCACTAATGAGGAGCCACTCTCTCCGTCACTGAGTCCTCACTGGACTACTGGACTCACTCTTCTACTATTCCAACTTCATCTGCTTTTAAGGTAAAGCAGTAGAGCAAAGGTCTTTCTGATCCCAAGGAGGACCAAAGGTCATATACACTTTGAACTTTGGGATAAGGAGGACTTCAAACTTCTATTCCTCTGTTGGATTGGGTAGCCAAACAGATAATGAACTCACTTCCATGGTGAGAGGAGTGCCCAAATACAGCTAAGGCAGTTTGGCTAGTGTTCATAATAAGTGAGAGATGTTAATGTGACCTTGTAGGGATACCCTTTGGACCAATTCAATGTACTTTTTGGGACTGCCTCTACATCTGGTAGGGCAGGAAGTGATACGTTATATGATTTACTTCTCATGCCAGTTGTGTCAGGGAGATGCATATAGGAGTCAGTGTAGAGAAATGCTTCTGCCTTTGCTGTACTGCAACCCCACCAACCTCCTTGAATTTCAGTGACTAATAATTTTGATAACTGGAACCTATTGTGGATTGAATTGTATCCTCCCAAAAGATGTGTTACCAGTACTTGTAAATGTTAGCTTATTTGGAAATAAGTTCTTTGTAGGTAAAATAAAGTTAAGATGAGATCATAGAGAACTAAGGTGGTTTTAATCCAATGACTGATGTCCTTCTTGGAAGTACATTTGGGCACAGACACACAGACAGGAAAACACCACATGAAGGCCCAAGGCCCATAGAGTGGAGGCTGAGACTGGAGTGACACAGCAGCAAACCAAGGAATGCCAAGTCCTTCTGATAACCACCAGAAGGAAGGAAGAGGCAACGAAGGTGTTTTCTCTGGGGCCTTCAGGGAAAATATAACCTTGCCGACATCCTGATTTCAGACCACCAGCCTCCAGAGCTGAAGGAGAGGTAATTTCTATTGTTCTAAAGCACCCAGTTTGTGGTACTTTGTTATGGCAAGTACTAATATATAGGGAACTAATAGATGCCTCTGGTTTCTACCTAGAATTGCTACCAGTTTTGATTCATTACCTCCCTGACATGACACTCAGGTACAGACCCTCTGAAAAGGAGCTATTAGTTGCTACTGACCTTTTATCAAAACTAAGAGTCTGGGGGCGCCTGGGTGGCTCAGTGGGTTAAGCCGCTGCCTTCGGCTCAGGTCATGATCTTAGGGTCCTGGGATCGAGTCCCACGTTGGGCTCTCTGCTCAGCAGGGAGCCTGCTTCCTTCTCTGTCTCTCTCTCTCTCTGCCTGCCTCCCAGTGTACTTGTAATTTCTCTCTGTCAAATAAATAAATAAAATCTTTAAAAAAAAAAAAAACACTAAGAGTCTGATTTATGGAGTCATTGTGAGTCTCCTGTCTGATATTCTCGTTTTGGGGTGGTTCAACTCGGACGTGGTGACCAAAAAAGATAGGAAGGCCTAAAAAAGCCTTGTTAAATAGAAATGGTAGGTTCTAGGTTCTAGAATACAGCCAGCCTTTTTTCACTGGAATCTATTTTATATTTAAAAAGTGGCAGCTGTTCCTTTGGGAAAACATAATATCCCCCTCCACAGCCTAAAGTAAAATTGCTAGCTCAATGGGACCCACAGTTCTCAGAGATTTCCCTAAATGCCTGACCTTGGATCACTAATGGTACCCACTAATCTGAGTTACTTGACTATTCAGTCTCAGCCCTAACTATGCAGAAATAAAAGCACCGGTATTCACTCTACTCAGTAGGTACAAGTAAAAGCTCTTATCCTATCTCTGGCCAATACCCTCTTCAGTACATTTTTTTAAAATACATAATTTTTCAGAAACATAAGCTATGGCAAATGACCTAGCTGCTTGGTATGCCATTTTAAACTTTGTAACCTGGCAGATTAAAGACCTCCTTCCTTGAAATTATGAATGGTAGAAACAAACTGCAGTTGCTGTTCGGACTCCCTAATTCCTAATTCACCCATGTAAATATTCATGATAAGGGCCTGTTTTCTGATAATACCAACTAGATCAACAACAGGCTCATAGATGAGGTGTTTAATGAATCTACTATCCACAGCATTTGGTATTACCAAACATTAGAATAACCTTTTCAAAAATTGACTTAGAACATTTTCTGACTCTACATCCTATACCTCTTTCTTTCTTTCTTTTTTTTTTTTTAAGATTTTATTTATTTATTTGACAGAGAGAAATCACAAGTAGTCGGAGAGGCAGGCAGAGAGAGAGAGGTAAGCAGGCTCCCTGCTGAGCAGAGAGCCCGATGTGGGACTCGATCCCAGGACCCTGAGATCATGACCTGAGCCGAAGGCTTAGTGGCTTAACCCACTGAGCCACCCAGGCACCCCCTGTACCTCTTTCTAATCCACATACCCTAGAAATGCAAATCAGTCAATGAATGCAACTATCTCTAGAAAGGTATCACGTCCTCTTGGGTGCTGCTTGGGTAATGATCAGGATGAAAATGATGGAGGTTAATGGACTTATTTTGAAAATTCAAGAATATGCGTTGACCATTTCTGGGTATGATACTTCTTTCTTTCCTCCAGCAATAACTCTCATCTGGCCTGATCGGTGTGCCCTCTTGGTGGCAGTCTACTGTTTACCAAGTCCCCTAGAATGACCTGTACATGACCTTTTTGGGGATGTGTAGGGTTTCCTTAAGTTTTATAAAAAATCCCTTCTATTTCTTGTATATGAATTTTACAGACAAAAGGTTTGTGTGTGAGTAGAAGATAATTGAGAGGGAAAAAAATGTAGATAGAGCTAACTGGAAAGGAATTTATGGGTGGCAGATGTAGGGTAGCTCCCCAGGATTCCCATCTTCTAATGTATATGGTGGCAGAAAGCTTAGCAAAACTGTCTCCTGATGTCAAAGGAAAGTAGAATTATAAATGAAGAACTTGTTTGTTTAGCTAAAATGATATCTAAGCAAAGTAAGGAAGGTAGTACCTCTACTTATGGTAAAATGGTTTCTCTCCTCTGCTTGTAGTAAAAGGGAGGAGAAGGAAATTTAAGATAAAACTGTTAAACAAAAATGAATCAGAACTTGATGAATTTGGAAATTCTTACCATAAAATGGCAAAAGATGCAAAAATTCAGACATCATTTCTGAAAACTTGGCTTAGGAAAACTGCCAAGGATGTGGCTGTATAAACTTTTGCTAAAACTTCTGAAAAAAACACAGAGCATTCCTTCACACAAAGGGCCCTTTGAGGAGATTAAGGGTTTGCCTCATTGATCCTCTTAATCAAACCACAGGGCCTCCAGGAGGCTTAAGGGCATTTGACCCTCATCTATCACAGCAGGAAGCTAAAACAGAGAAAGGATTAATTTGGAAAAATCTGTGGAGGTGAATTTTGTCAAATGGAGTTAACCCCATCGAAATCAAAGGGAGACCTAGAAAGTTTTGAGAAGTTTATCTAAAAAAAAAAAAAAAAAAAAAAAAAGGAAGGAAAGAAAAGAAAAAGAAAAAACCCCAAACCACCACAGTGCACTGGACTGAAAGTGACAAAAACAGTGTAAAGAAAAGGGAATTGTCAGATCTCCAAAATTCTACTGGCAGGAAGTAGACGGATAAAATTATTCAGCTTCAGAAGTGTGCTACCTCCATTAAAAAAAGGAGGAATCCAGAGAATGAAGCTGAATGACATGGAGAATTATCCTCAGATCTTAAAAATGAATCAAGAAATGCCAAACATTTGTCCAGCTATATTTCAGATCTGCCAGTGACCCCTCTGTATCCACCCCCAGCCCTCCTTTCTGACTGGAACTGTAACAGGGTAGCAGAATATTTATTCCATCACCCCAAAATAATGCCTTTTGGCATAAGAATTAGTTTGAGCTGATTATTTTGAGAAACTGCAGACACAGAAGCTCTGAAAGCAGAGTAGAAGTTATCCTTTTGTAAAGAACAGCTCTATTTATATGGACAATTTACATTTAAAAAGGGGACCTGTACCACGGAGAGAGTTATTATCCACAATAACTTGTTGTCTGAGAGATTGATCTGCGGGGCAGGACAACTTTTGTTTACCAAACATTTCCTCCACTCACTTTCCCTTGAATTGCCTCCCCTTCCCTCAACACCTTTCTTTTGTCTTCAGCTGCAGATGATATTCAAGGTGATTGGTTGGGCCATTTTAGAGGGTTATTCAGGTTTCCTGGGTATCTCCCATGTGCACATGAGGTATCCATACTAATAAAACTTTTCTTTTTCCTCCTTGTTAATCTTTTATTACATAGGTCTTATCAAAGGTCTAAGAAGGTTAGAGGAAATTTTATTTTAGCTTATAATTATCTATAATTCTTATTCTATGTTAGTCTCACTACTTAATATTGGTGTTCTGGTTGTTGAAGTTGTCTTTAGTTTTGCAGGTGCACCCATGAAGAAGTGTGCCCAAGGAACTTTTAACACATTACAAGCGGGAGCCACATCTGCATCTGAAGGTTATTTAAATAATGAGATTTTGGACTTTGGACTTGAATGAATGGCACCCTTGAGAACCTTGGGAGGCAATGAATGTATGTTGTTTATATTAAGGGCATGAATTCCTGGGGGTCAGAGGACAGATTGGGTATAGACTCTAGGGTGGCTCTTTATAATTCTTTCCTCCTTATGTAATCCCTTTCCACTGATTATGGGCATGACCAATTGTTGCGCGATTTCTTTTCCTTTAGTGCCTGCAGTTCCTGGTCACGCCCGATTCAAAGAATGAAGAGGTAGACCAGATGAAGAGTGGTGGACAGCAAAGCAAAATTTATTGAATGAGAGTACAAACTCCTGAAGAGGCAGGGGACCCGAGAAGGTTGCCAGGGAAGTTTCTAAGTCTAGGAGTTTTATGGGCTTTGTTCGCTTTGCGCTGTTTTAATCTGATTAACCCTTCACGTGCCTGTCACCCAACTAGGTTTTTGTCATCTATCAAATGGGAAAGGGTGGAAGGCTCCTTCCAGGGTGGTGTAAAATCCTTTAAAGGGTGGTTTCTTCTTGTGGGGTCGGGGGGGGGGGGCGGTTGTCCCTCACTGCCTTTCTTCCAACTATCTTTCATTACTATGACAATAAAGCTGATGTTGCTCCTATGATTGGCCTTACATGTCCAAGGTGATGTCATGCCCCTGCTGTGATTACATTATGGTATCTGTGTACTGCTGGTTCTGAAGTAGCACGCTACTACATAGCAAGGAACAACGGTTTAAAGAATTGTGGATGGCCTCTAGTTGCCAAGGCAGTCTCCAATAAGAAATTAAAGTTTAGTTCTATAGCCACAAAGAAATAAATTCTGCCAGTAACTTGAGAATTTTCAATAACTTAGATTAAGCGATGTCCAGACTCTTGACCTACAGAAATTTGAAATGATAAATGGCAGTTGTATTAAAATGCTAAGTGTCTAATAATTCGATACATAGCATGGGAACGTAATACAGGGGCAATAGAGAGAGAAAAGCCTTAGTACTTTGGAAAGAAACACCTTAGCTTCCCAGATGTAGGGAGAAGAAAGGACATTGAAATTTGTTTTTTTTTTTTTTTTTTTTTTTTGGTCTTTCTGACTACATAAGGATTCTTCCTTTTGGGGGAAAAATGACCCATTATATGTGATGGTTAATTTTATGTGTCAACCTGACTGGCAAAAGGATGATCAGAGAGCTGGTAAAACACTATTTCTGTGTGTGTGTGTATCAGGGTGTCTGTAAAAAAGTATCATTTGAATCAGTAAGCTGAGTAAAGAAGATTTCCCTCACCATTGCAAGTGAACATCATCCAATCCATTGAGGACCATTAGAACAAAAGGTAGGTAAAGGGCAAGTTCACTCTCTCCACTTGAACTGCAACATTGACTGTCTCTGCCTTCAGACATTAGTACTCTTGATTCTCAGGCCCCATATGAGACTGGAACTGACATGATTGCCTTCCCTGGTTCTTAGGCTTTTGGGCTTGAAGTGGAACTACATCCCCAGCTTTCCAGAGCTTCCAATTTGCAGATTGTAGATCATGGGACCTCCAACATCACAGAAGCCATTCTCTCATAATAAATACCTGTTTCTGTTTTGGATCTGTCTCTTTGGAGAATCTGGTCTAAGACATTCTCTCACAGACAGTTTCAAGCATCTTTAATTTTATTACTGCTGGGTCTATGGTTTATCACTAAGTAGCTCAAACATAATTTGATCATCAGTCTCATTGATAACTCTATGACAGCAGAGGGTGTCTCTAGCTTCTCTGTACCTTCCATGCAAAGCAATTGTCACCACCTCCAGATAATTTTTCCACCCCAATTGTCACAGCTATAACTCAGTCATTCCCTGAGATGGATGATTGCATGTGGATAGTGACATGGATAATGAGACAGTTTTCACTGACAGCTTTCAGGTAGTCCTTCCAAAACCAATGACTGGACTAAATTATTCAAGATGAATAGTAAATCCCAAGGCTTATTAGCAAAACAGGAACCCATGTTGGAGGTCATGGGGCCCCCAGAAAGATGTAGGAGAGGGGTTCCAACAGTCCCAAACAACTCTCTTATTCTCAAGTCATAATTTGTGCCCTAGGACTACATTTTTTATATAGAAATTACTTATTAACTTGCCTTTCACCCAAACATATATTTACTTATACTTTAATGGTAATTATTAACAAAATTCAAAATGTTTTTGAGAACATTGCCTTTAGATCAGGTAGTCATTAGATAACTATTGAGACTTTCCTCAAATGTGGCTACCACTGTCTACTTGGGAGAACTTCCTGGGGAAAAAAAAAAAAAAAACTATCTCATGAATTAGGTCAATTTCCCTGCAATGGAAATTAGCCATTTAGAAAAGGTGATGCAAGATATGTGCTCACTTCGGTTGGCATGATGCCATTTGGGCCTTGGAAACATTCCAGTCAGTCTCAACTCACAGGCTAGGATTGCCTTAGACGTTATAGTGAAGAGTCAAAGAGTAGTCCATATGATTACACAACCTGCTGGGTTAATGCCATGGGCCAATTTCAATGGAGAAACTTGAAAAAGCCACCTAGTTTTCTAAGGTAGACCTTATTGGTTCATTAGACTTGCTCTGCTGGGACATTGATGGGCATGTTTGAGATTAATATTGTAGGTAGACTACATCTGGCTCTTTGGGATCCTACTGATACAGACTTAAATGCTATACAAGAAAAATGAAGGAATTTTATCATATTTTTCAGAGTAGCTGATCAGAGTAGCTGATTTAGTGTAACCTAATGGGGAATTTTATCAAAACCCAAGAGGATGCCAAAAGGATGGATAGACATTTTGGTGAAAAAATTCTCTGTAGAATCTCTTATGTCTCCATATTTTACAAGCAGAGACACCGAATGTCATTGTCCTGAACTGTCTTCAGGAATGTATACATAGATCATATCTTCCTCTGAGACAAAGAGTATGGATACTTACTGCCTAGTATAATAAACATAATATTTTCCTCAGAGCAAACAACAGACATGCATCTTGCCCGTTACTAAAGATTCATATTCCCTAAACTTGGGGTTCCTTTCCAGTGGAATATAATCCACTACATGCAAGTACCATCTGGCCCTCTAGGTGTCACCATATGAAAATGAGGACTCAAAGCATAGGAGCAAAATATATATTGATACTCTGGCTACTGCTGTTGTAATAAACTCTCCTTTGTTTCTGAGTGAAGGATCTCATGTCTTCAGCAGCATCCATGAAATTGTGGCATTCTTGTTAATTTGTTAACTCGTTAACTTGCAAGTAAGGTAAATTCTGACCTAAGATAAATTCTTGATAAAGTCAGAAGTGTCACTTTTGGGTCAACACAAACAAGAATATTATATGCATGTTCTATGTCCACCTCCCCCCTCTTTTTTTTTTTTTTTACTTCTATTGACCAGCACCATATACTGAAAGGAACTGTTCCTTTGAATTGCTTCGTGGAAGATAGCTCTCTACAGAATAGAAAAAAACTGGTAGTTCTGTTAAATAAGAGAGAAATAAGTTTTATAATGAACTAACTCACTGAAATGTTGGGGTTTATTTGTTATAGTTATGGGAAGTGTGCATTAATTTGATCAAGAATGAAAGATTAACAGTGTGACTGGCCAGACAGCACACATATAAGGTCTCCTAAAAATGGTTGTAAAAACCAGCTAGAGATGAGTGCCTAAGACAGTTCATCTTAGTAGGCAGCAGAAAGGTTGATTCTGTTTATTCATCTGCCAAGTTATATAAATGGCAATTTCAAGGCCTAAAAATCCCATACCCCCCTAATTTCTCTTGAAGTTTGGCATCTTGTCCTTGCTAGATCCCTGAACATTATTCTAGAACCTGTTGAGCAATAAAGGACTTGCCTATCTGTTATTGATTGTGTGTTCCCCCTAGAAAATGCTGTTTCCGCAGGGCAAGTTTTTGTGCTATCTAGGTATTCTTTGTTGATTTATTATTTCACACATCTTTATGATTACTCTATTTAATATAGAAATAGTACTGGATGAGGGTGCTACTGCAACTAATCATAGACATATGTGGCAATTTATCAATGGCTGAGCAACAGACTAACAATATTTTAGGATAGAATTGTTAGATAACTGTTATGTTACAAATATTTAGTAAAAATCACTGCTTACCACAATATGGAAAGTGGACCAAGATTTCACTAGACCTGTAGCTCTTGGGAAAATTAACTCTAAAAACAACAACAACAAAAATCATTATTATAGGTGGCATTGTTACAAAACCTGGACTGGATCCTGGCAGAAGAACCAAGCGGCACTTGGAGACTTTGGAGGATCAGAGGTTTAACCCTGGTGGGCTCAGAGGAGGTTGTTCTCCAAAGGTCTGAGCCCCGAGCAAAAGCAGGGAGAGGAATTTATACCATTCTACTTCTGCATACTTGGTACTTTTGGTGCAGGCAGGAAATGGGGTATGAAAGAAGAACCCAGAAGGGCTTTGAGACAGGGACTGGAATTCTCTTGCTCATTTGGTTGGCCATCTTAGAGCACAGCTTTTCCCTATCAGCATTATTATTATTATTATACCTTTAGAATAGGATTCTAAGAAATAAGTTAGTTCATGCAAGAATTATCTGTTTTGAGAGCTAAAATGAGAGGGAATAAAGAAATTGGTAGTGTAGCAAAATAGGGAGACTCTAATATCCAGAAGGGTAAATAAGACTAAAAACAGATTTAAGGCAGCAAAGTCCTAGTAGGATTTTTCTGTTAATACAAATGACTCAATCCTGAAGCATAGGTAAGTTATGGATTTAACTTGCCCTTTTAATTCTATTATTTTGGGTGGCCACAAGATAACCACCATTAAAAGAGAGTAGAAGGTGTGGGAGACAAAAACCAAGAGATAAGACATATATGAAGAGTGTTTTCTTTTTAATGTGACTCTTTACTTATTTATTTATTTTTGAGAGAGATAGTCTGAGCAAGGTGGGGCAGGGGAGAGGGAGGGAGAGAGAATCCCAAGCAGGCTCCATGCCCAGTACAGAGCCTGACACAGGGTTCGATCTCATGACCCTGAGATGTCACAACTCTGAGATCATGACCTGAGCAAAAACCAAGAGTCCAAAACTTAACTGACTCTGACACGCAGGTGCTCCTGAAGAGTACTTCTAAGAAAAGACTCTGGTATGGTTCCTGGTACCTACAACTGGTTAGAAGAAAAACCTGCCCAAGTTGTAGGTAATTTTATTGCAAAAAAAAAGCCAAATTCCTGACACAGAAAGCCTTTGGCATTTGTCAAAATGTCATTCCTTAAACTACCATCAGCTCCCCAAACTTGCCTAAGCAGAAAGCCAACTACCAAAACTCTACACCCATCACAGATTATGTAACATTAACCCCCACCTCACCTGTGTCTAGGCGGGAAGGCAAGAAAGGAAAAGCCATGCAGACTGCAGTCCAGGTTCATAAAGAACAATGTTCTGAGTTGTTAGTTTCAGAGAACAGAGTCGGGTTCTAATTACATAGCTTCCACTGCTGCCAGAGCAGGTCTTCACGGTGTCCTCCCACAGGATTATATCCTTGGTGTGTTCTCCCATTCTTCTGTTCTCTGAATCTTGAGGCGGTTTTTCGTTTTTTGTTTTTGTTTTTGTTTTTGTTTTTTTGTTTGTGCGCGCGTGTGTGTGTTTAAGATTTTATTTATTTATTTTTGAAAGATAGAGTGAGAGAGAGTGTGTGAGTGGGCAGCAGAAGAAAAAGGAGAAGCAAACTCTGTGTTGAGTGTGGAGCTGGGGTGGGGGGAGGCGGCGGGGGTGGTGGTGGGCGGGGTTGGTATGACAACCCAGAGACCATTACCTGAACTGAAGTCAAGGGTCACACGCCTAGCCAACTGAGCCACCCCAGGCGCCCCTGTTCAGGTGTTTTTATTATGAATGTCTTGTCCCTGCTCCTCAGCTGTAAAATGGATGGACATATATTGTCTTCTAGTTAATAGGACATAAGACCATAAGCGTATCAGACATGAAGATCTTGGATTTTGAGCAGAGGTCTCTGAGGCCTTGAGGACTATCTGAGTCAAAATTTAGAAGCAGTCTGATTGAAGGAAAGCAAGCTCCACATGGATACATTAGTGAGAAAAAGAATTTTATTGTGTTAAGTCACCAAAATTGGAGATTTCTTACAGTTATACCCTAAATTGGTGATTCTCAAACTTATGTTCATTTTCAGTTCCTAAAAAAGCCTTTTTATACATTTTTTTACTTGTCACTCCTTCTGTTAAATTTTAACACCGTAGATATACTCTGTATCTCTTTGTATACCTCTACCCGCCAAGAACCAGCTTTTGTCCCCTTGGGGGCGCCATTGCCCCAGTGGAGAACGCACTGCTCTTCAAATTCCCCACCTATCCCTGCATACTAATAGTTTCAACTTTGTTTCAAGTCCTTGAACTTACCAAACTCTTCTTAAGTTTACGAACTTTCTGGCTTATCTTTTTTTCCGTGAACACTCTCAATTTCAATCTTTGCATTACTGATTTTCTCTAATTTTTCAAAATATTTCTTAACATTTCCTTAAATGTTAGTTTCACAGAAAGAAACCTGATTTTAAAGTGGTTCCGCCACTATAATTCTTTATACTCTTCTTTCATGGTATGTATGACAATTTGTAATGATATATTTGCCTGTTTTTATTCTTAATGTTTATTTCATTCACTATTGTTGGGATAGGGAAACTGAAGGGATCCAAAAAAAGACCACCTTTCTTGCCCTTTTTCCTTCTTCTATTCTTGCTAAGATCTGTACCCCCTGGCTTTCCACACCCGTTATAGTACTGATAATGCACGTTCTCCTTATAAAGTTCAAGGAGTTAATGATTTTTTGGAGGCTTCCAGTATAGTCTAAAGAGTGACTGGGCAAAGTCATCATGAATGTTTTCTAAGAATATTGACTCAAGAGACCTTGATGCCTAGATCGTTGGCTACAGGGCATAACTGACTTATGGAAGACAGGTGAACACTCGCCCTTGTTTTTACCCTTTCACCTATGCCTGAGAGGACACATACACCAGACCATAATCCTCCGTAAAAACCCCAGGCTCCAAGAGAATATGCCACTCTCTCTCATTTCCTTTCTGAGTTCTCCAGACACTCCAACTACTATACTCCAGCACTTATGTTACTCAAGCAACTCTGCTCTAACTCCTCTCTGTTCACATTTGATTTCCATCCTGCACAGAGCCAAGGGCTTTTTTGACTGATCTCGTGGGATCTTGAGTGATCCCTGGGTCCTCTGACCCAGCCAGACTGCATCAATAGGACACTCCATACATTCTTAGAACTTAATTTTGAAATAAAACTTCTAGACCCAAGACAGAGCCACTGCAGCCCAGGATGCCCTGTCTGCAAAATGAAACTTAGGTAACTTTTGTTACCATTTGTTGTTTGTGACCATTTGTTGCCATTGTGAATGTTCCACATTACCAGATATACAGTATATACAGCCAACCACTTCCCAACTGCCAAATATCTATAATGGTTTCCTTGTTCTAAATAAGGTCAGATATGCAAGCTAGACAAACAATTTAAGCCAAATACTCTTTGTTTAATCCCTGATTGACTTGCTGGGCTTAAAGGAAATCTCTGATCCCCTAGACAGTCATACTTTTTCTGCATTGCTACTTCCAGCAATCTACAAAACTTCTGTTTGCCCAACATTCCTTGAGAAGAGTGCCCCCCTGCTTGTAAGAAGCGATATTCCCCAATCCATGGATTGTATTCTCTTGAATAAAGGATATCAAATTCACTACTCAATTCCTTACTTTTGTCATTTGATATTACCCAATTAATATTGAAGAGTATTATAAAAAAGTAAACGTGAAAAAGGAAAGGAAGGAAGGATAGAAGGAAGAAAAGAATCTACAGTAGGTCAATTCCACTCTTCTTTTTTAATCTTCTTTTCCTCTCCACTTCCTCTTTTGATTTCTAGAGTTCAAAGTTATACCCAGTATAGAGGAAGAAAAATAATTTTCCCTCCACCCTTCTGAGTTCAAGGCTGAGAGCTCTTGTAATAAAAGATTAGTTAACAAGAGAAAAAAAAAATAGAAGTTTATAAACAAATATACCTCATGCATACAAAGGAGATACCCAGGGTATCTGAGTAACTAACTCTCCAATCTGGACTGAGCCACCACCTTAAATACAATTTTCAACTAAAAACAAAAGAAAGAAAGTGTGTATTTTGGGGCAGCTCTGGGAGTTTACCAGGAAAAGCAGAGCAAACAAGGGTAAGATCTGTTATATCATTAAGTCAGTGTTTTCTCCATTGATAGAGTTTTAGGTGATACAGACTCCTCTTTCTCTTTATGGTACAGACAGGGAGATACTCTTAAAAATGGAGATTTCCTTGATAAATATAATTTTCCTTAATCAAAGAACTTCTTTTTTTTTTTTTAATTTTATTTATTTGTCAGAGAGAAAGAGAGAGCACAAGCAGACAGAGTGGCAGGCAGAAGCTGAAAGAGAAGCAGGCTTCCTGCTGAGCAAGGAGCCAGGGACTCCATCCTGGGACCCCAGGATCATGACCTGAAGCAAAGGCAGTGGCTTAGCCAAATGAGCCACCCAAGCACCTCTAAAAGAGCAACTTACACTATTCTCTTCAGAGCTTCTCTTATATCTGTAGTTTCTCAAAAATAATCAGTTCAAGATTATTGTGCCAAAAAGACATATTTGGGGAGGCATATTGTGCTACCTTTCACAACTTATGTGCTTTGTTGCTCTGTGGCATCAACTTATGGCATAATTGACCTAATAATAATCAATATATACTGGATAGTTTTAATCACATAGTCATTTGATGCTTCACAATCAGACTAAGGCCCCAAATTCAGAAGCTGTACTGAAAGTGGTATACAGTTCCCTAGTGAAGATGTGGAGGTCTCATACCAAAACCTCAGCTGTCTGTGCTGTCAATCTCTTATTGGAGTATTCCAAGGACTCTACATAATGTTTTCTGTTGTTGTTGGTTAGCTTGTTCTTCTATAACAGGGCTCAGAACACTATGGCATATGGGCCAAATCTAAGTCAGGGCCTGTTTTTGTAATTAAAGTTTTACGGGAACACAGCCAAACTCATTTGCTTCTGTGTTGTCTGTGGCTGCGTTTGCACTACAAGTGTGGAGCTAAGTAGTTGTATTATAAGAGAAGGGTTGAATAGTTGCCCTATATCAGCAGAGTTTAATAGTTGCAGTACAGACCCAATGGTTCTCAAAGCCTAAAACATTTGCCCTCTGGCCATTTGCACGAACAGTTTGCTGACTGCTGCTCATAACATTATTGGATCTGCTAGATTATACACCCCAAGTGGCAAAGCTGTTTGTACTGCAGCCTACATCTGCTGCTGAACCTTTTTTGCTCTGGACCCCACTTGAGACTGGCAGCCTTATAAGTCACCTGATAAGTGAATCAGAGCAAGCAGTGGAACTCCTTCTTAGTGACAGAAATATCCAATATCCTGGCATGTTCTAGATCATTGGAAATGAAAAACTTTGAAAGTTTCATAAATGTGGCAGGCCTTTTGTTTCAGCAAGCCCTTGACTTAACAAGGCCTATGGAGTATTTGCTACTTCTGCTTACCAAGTCCTTAACAAAGAGTCAAAGGGATGTTCTGTAGAATAACCAGATAATCATGATCCCTTCAGACTACAATGTGGCAGAGTAGAGCAGAATTAACGCAGTCCTTGGCCAAGTTCATGTACTATTTACTGTTCATTTCAACGAAATGTGTTTGATTTTGTTTTTTGTTTTTGATTTATTTGATTTTCCCTCCTGAGAAAATTCCTGCATCTAGAAATGAAATGCATTTACTAAATTAACATTTATTATATTAGCTTTCTATTGCTGCTATAACTAATACCACAAATTTAGTGGCATAAAATGACACAAGTTTATCATCTTGCAGTTCTGTAGATCGTAAATCCAGCACAGATCTTACTGGACTAAGACTAATGGCGGGGGCGGAGAGGAGTCCTTTCTGGAAACACTAGAGAAGTTTCCTTAACTTTGCCTTTTCCAGTCTCTAGATTTTCCCTACTTTTTTTGGCCTCCTCCTTCCCTGTTTAGAGCCAGCAATGTTGAGCTAAATCCTCTCACACTGCTATCTCTGGGGTTCTCTTCTTCGTTACTCTTCTCCTTTAAAGCACCATTTGGGCCCACCTGAATAATCTAGAATAATCCTCCCATTTTAAGGTCTTCTGCTTAATTCCATCTGCAACATTAATTCTCCTTTGCTATGTAACCTAACATATTCACAAGTTCTGGGGATCAGGACGTATACATCTTTGTGGGGACTTTATTGTGCCTACTACAACATATACCAAGTGTAGAATCTGTCTGGTTTTGTTCTAGAAAACACACCAGATCTGGCACAATAGCTGTGAGAATGGGTCTGTCACATAGTTAAATACATGAAGCTTCATTGTCATTTACAATGACGTATCTGAATTTTCTTTCAGGTTACTATTTGGGAATTCAATAAGTACATAAATAAGGATGACAAAACTTAAATTTTTTTAAGTCTTTAAGTTTGGCATCACTCTTTACCATTTGACTTGAAATACAGTTTTTCTGATTTATTCTCCCAGCAGGGAAGAAGAAGCATTATGAGAGATTTCTGCTTATACTTTTCTACCAAAATCATTCTCATTCTCATAGCAGGAAGTCAGTGTAAGGGTTCTGTGAGCTTCTATGTATAATCATGTTAACATACTTAGGAACTGGGAAAATGACCACAGAGGGGGTGGATGGATCTGTTGGATCTGCTGTAGATTGAGGTGGCCCAGGAATCTATCATATAGCTCTACTCCCTCAACCCACTCTAAACCATAGATTATGATGATGTTTTGTTTTTTATTTTGCCAAATTTAGCTCAGACTCCTTCCCAACAGCTCTAGGAAGATCTGTAAATTACTTGTTCTACAATATGTGTGACTTTGGATATTGGATATAGGTCATTTGGGGGAAGAACGGAGGAATCACTCCTGTATACCCTTACTGTTGTACCAGAATCCTTCAAAATAAGGACCTGATTTGCCTTTTAACCTGCATTCATAAGATTTTCAAAAAGGAGGCATATCTTTTGCCAACCGAGATATTTCTCTGCATAGACCTTAGTGATACAGAATATATTATTAACAATATACACTATGGTAGGGCAAAATTCCAAGTTGGGCCCCAAGATTTCTGCCCTCTAGTATATACATCTTTGTGTAATTCCCTCCCCTTGAGTAGGTAATCTAATAGACTTTTGATTAATCTAAAGGGGGATCATCTGAGCGGGTGTGATCTATTTTGATGAACCCTAAAAGGGGACTGAGACCTTCCTGAGGTTGGAGAAACAGGAAGTATTGGAAGATTCATGACAGCCTCTATGAACTAAGAACAATGCCTGGCCAACAGCAAGCAAGAAAAGTGGATCTCAACCGACAACCACAGGCAACTAAATTCTGCCAATACCTAAATGAGTTTGGGCAAAGACACTAGATGCAATGACATCTTGACAAGCACCTTGATTCAATTTGTTGAGACCCTCAACAGAGGACCCAGATAATCTGTGCCTAGACTCCTAACACAGAGAAATTGGGAGAAAATAAAATTGTGTTAAGAAACTAAGTTTGTCACAACCTGCTACCCAGAAATAGAAAACGAATGCACATTTCATACATTTAGCATGTTTTAATAATTATCCTGCTAATGAACTAAGCAAAGTGTTATAAAAATGTTTCTGGTGAAATTAAACAAAATCGGTCTGGTACTCCATGTATTGTTAAGAGTGTGTGTGTGTGTGTGTGTGTGTGTGTATGTGTGTGTGTGTGATTTTAGTTACTTTTCTATTAATCTTTTTAATTAATATAATTGCTATAGTCTGAATGATGTCTGTATCCCCTGCTCAAATACATGTGTTGAAATCCTAACCCCCAAAGATCATTAGAAGGTAAGATCTTTGGGAGTTGCCTAAGTCATGAGGATAGAACACTCATGAAGGGGACTAGTGCCTCATAAAAGAGGCTCCTAAGGGATCCCTAGATCACTCTGTCCTCATGTAAGGACACAGTGGTTATGAACAAACAACACCCCCATCAGACTGTGACCATGTTGGGTGCTTGATCTTGAACTTCTGGCCTCTAGAACTGTGAGAAATAACATTTTTCTTGCTTATGAACTACCTAGTCTGTGATATCTTGTGATAGCAACCTAAGCAGACTAAATTATCATAATCAACACACCTGTGACATTTCTTTGTGGTGTTTTTATGAGCATTTGAAATACTTGGCTTCTATTTTCATACACTTACATTTATTCAGATATATCAGAAGTAAGAATGTTTCAGGGTCTATTTTATATTTTAATTACCAGCATTTTCTTGCATAATGAACACAATTGTATTTTGTCCTCTTTTTTTTTTTTTTTTTTTTTTACTACTATGCTTAAATGTGAGTCAAATAAATTTGTCTACTTGTTTTAAGGAAATTATTTTGCCTTCATATTTGTTACAGTTATAGTTTGAAGAAAACCAGATATTATTTTATTTTTTCTCTTTTTAGAAGTAGGTATATGATATTCTCCTTACATCAATTTAAATATATAATATTCCATTCTACACTCTATTTAAATGCTCTTTTTCTTTTACTCTGCCTGATTTTACATACAACTTTACTTCTAGACTATCTTTTATTTTTAAAAATTAAGGGGCACTTGAGTGCTTCAGTTGTTAAATGTCTGCCTTCAGCTCAGGTCGTAATCCCAGGATCCTGGGATTGAGTATGCTTCTCCTTCTCCTGCTTACCCTGCTTGTGTTTTCTCTCTTACTGTCCCTCACTGTCTAATAAATTTAAAAAAATTCTTTAAAAAAATAAAAATCCCTATAGCCAGCCAACAATTAATATGAAAGAAACATCTAAGCATCCACTGTTCATTGACTTTACTGCCGAAGTCTCCTGCCTGGTGATTATAAGACTAATAACTGTTTCAGGTTACTTACCATGGTAACACAAGTCAGTGGGAGAACTAGGAGGACTTAAACATAATTCATTACTTTTGGATCATATCAATGATATTTCATGTGTGTGTGCGTGTGTGTGTGTATGTGTGCATGTGTGTGTGTGTGTATGTGTAGGAATGAACAAAATGACAGAAAAATTCAATTATCTGTCCCTGAAAGTGAGAGTGCTATATAAAAGAAAATTACCCTTAGATATTGCAATGCTGATGCAAATCATAGCAAAATAAAATAAAGCACAAAAAGGATTTTGAGTTTACAAGTAAGGCCAATCAATCAGACATCATCATACAAAATACCTGAGGTGTCATGAAAACTCAGAAATATTAAATTTGATTATATGGAGTATTCCTTACAGCTTCTAATTCATTATCCTACACATTTACTGTATGCAGATATTCCTTACTTTATCGAGAATAGAGTAGAATGCATTGGTGCTTTCTCTCTCCAAAATACAACTAGACAGAAATACAGATTTAAGCAAGAATGTTTACATATACAAATTTGTTTTGCTTTGTCTCAGGAAAAAACTCCCCTGATTGAGATTTCATATATGCCATGACAGCCAGGTCAGAATTGAACTAGAAATGATTGAAGGAGAAGACCTTCGTAGTGAAAAATACATAATTTATGAAGGCATAGTTGAGTTTATAAAGTTCAGAGAAAATGAACAGCTTTGTTAACTCCCGTGAGAAATGAGGAAAAATTGGGGTCTAACAAGAGATGAAATTGTTTAATTAATAGTATAACTGGAGTATGTGTTTGAAAAAGGGCTTGGGTAATTAGGTCATTTAAAATAATCCTCCTGAATACAATATAGATTATTACTCTAATTATCAGATGAAAAGCTAAAAACTGTAATATAAGAATGGAATTTAAAAACTTACTTAAAAAAACTTTCAAGAAAAAAAAACTTTCAAGAGGAAAAAAGTTTTCCTCATTATTTATTCCAGTTTCCTGTCTCAGTACTTTTTTTTCTTTTCCTTTTCCTGGTGATGACTCAAACTTAGATAAGGTAAACACATCATGGATAGTGGGAGTGGGTTTTTCAGGCTGTGTGTGGTTCCCACATTACAGTCTGAGAGGCAACACGGCAAACTATTTGAGAGCATGGTCTCTAGAACCAATCTCCCTGATTTCTAATTCCAGTTTAAACACTTATTAGTGTCTGATCTTGGGAGGTTAATTAACCTATGGTTCCTCACCCATGAAATAAGATTGTGGGATCTATACCATAAGGTTATTATAAAGGTCAAATGAGGTAATACTTTCAATGCATGTAAAAACAGTGCTGTGTGTTTATTAAGATCCATATTTAAAAAGAAAAGGAAAGAATCAGCAGACTCCAAATATGATCACTTGTGCTAAGCCCACTAAGACTTAATACCCATCCTAAATGTAGTTACAACTTCCCCTCAGGAATGTAATCCTAACCGGTTGGTGTGGAATCTTCCGGTCAGCAGCAGTGAGGTAATGGACCACTAACCTCCTTCTTTATATTTGCACTAGATAGGTTACCTAAGTCTGAAATATACTTTCATTTGTTTGTTCATGATTTCATTGTTCAGGCATTAAAACCTATCCCTTTCTGTAACTCTTTGGGACTCCTTTCTATCTGCTAATTGGAATGCTGCCCAATTCATGAATCATTCAATAATGCCAATTAGATTTCCAAAATTACTAGCCTGAATTTTTGTTAATTAAAAGATTTGGTGGCAGTGGTGGGATTTGAGGTGAACTTCTGACATTATGGGACAATGAAAAATACAAGCATAGTTTCCACAAACTCCTTTTTGAGAGAAATCAAAACTCTCTCACCATTGCTGAGGGCTATTAGCTAAGTTCTTAATTCTGAGCTTGCTTTCTTTGGATCAAGCTCCTGATCCAATTGACTTTGTAGCCAGTTCTATATTTGTGTGGAATCACTAGTTCCACATTGGGAACTTCTGATAGTTTGGACCACAATTCCCAATTTGATTGGTTACCCTAGTCCTCAGTTTTCTCCCCAGATTCCACACTGGGAACTGCTTACTGCGGTTCTCCATTTTTTTTGGAATCAGTCTGCAGTTCTCATTTGTTTAGGACTGCTAGTTCAGTCTGTCCTTCAGTTCCAATTTCCACATTTGGAATTGTTGGAGGTGAAGAATTTAGAGGTATGGTTAGAACCAAAATCTGTGGACTGCTTCTAATACAGAGTAAAAATACAGAGTAAAAACTTTAGAGTCTATAAAGTTTCAGATAAATATAACTAAATCTCATCTTAAATTGCCTCAATCTCTATTAAAGCCTGAGGCTGCACAAAGCCTCACTCTAATAGCAGAAGATCTATTTGCCCAGGGGCTAATCATTCCTTGCACCACCTCCCAATATAGACCCTTCTTGCCAGTTCAGAAAGGGATGGTAATTTCTCCAGCACTTGAGTTCCTAACAGCATAGTTATTCTCCACTTCCTAATTGATCTAAACCCAAAACTCCTTTGTTCAAGTCCCACTGGACTCACAACAGTTCATTGTTATGGACTTTAGTCTTTCTCCATCCCTGTAGACCTCCACAGGCAATATCTATCTACCTTTACTTGGAACAATCAATGATAGAGCTGGGTAACTACACCTCAGTGGTTCATTGAAGCCCCTTTTTATTTCTTCCAAGTACTCCACCTCGATTTAAGCACCCTTCATTTCCCTGGGAAATAGAACTTATTGCAATATTTAAACAACCTCCTACATCCTTCAACATGGTGACAGTCTGCTCCTGGATTATATAAATTAAGATAGACAAGCAATGATTGTAAATTAAACAGTTGGGGCTATGGGAAACTCAGGAAGGCCACTTTTTTCTTCCTAGCTTTCTTTCTTTCTTTTCTTTTTTTTTTTTTTAAGATTTTATTCACTCATTTGACAGACAGAGATCACAAGTAGGCAGAGAGAGAGAGGAAAGCAAGGCTCCCCACTGAGCAGAGAGCCCAATGTGGGGCTCTATCCTAGGACCCTGGGATCATGACCTGAGCTGAAGGCAGAGGCTTTAACCCACTGAGCCACCCAGGTGCCCCTCTTCCTAGCTTTCTTGAAAGCCTATCTTTTGGTTTTTACATTCCTTCACCCACTATGGTGCATTTATGAATAGGCAATTATGAAGAGATTTCTATAAAACTGCTAAGACATCTTACTGTTAATATCTGACCAGTTGGCCCACAATCTTACACAAACTATTTTTGTCCATGGAGACCTCAGACCTCCTCCCTCAAGGCTGTTTAAACACCTAAAGTTAGACTTCATTCATCTGCCACTTAGTATGGGTTATCAATATATATATATATATATATAAAAAATATATATAGATATATATATCTATATATATATATATAGATATATTTTTTTTTTTTTTTTTTTGTCAGAGAGAGTGAGCACAGGCAGACAGAGTGGCAGGCAGAGGCAGAGGGAGAAGCAGGCTTCCTGCTGAGCAAGGAGCTTGATGTGGGACTCGATCCCAGGACAGTGAGATCATGACCTGAGCCGAAGGCAACCGCTTAACCAACTGAGCCACCCCAGGGGTCCCAGGTTATCAATATATTCTTGTTAGGTATGTTTTCCAGATGGTTTTAAGCCTTCCTTTGCCACAAGGCTGATGCCCTCATAGTGGCAAAGAAACTGTTTGAAAATGTGTGTCTCATTTGGGGTATACCTTCCATAATCTCTGGTGACCGAGGTACCCACTTCACTGGGTAAACCATAGGAACCTTAACAAAACCCTTGGAAACTTCTTGGAATTAACACTGTTCCTATCACCCTCAATCATCAGGCAATGTCAGGAGAACTAATGGGGTCCTCAAACTCAAAACTTTCTAAACTTGCTGAAATTACTAGATTCCTTGGGCCTAAGGATCTGCCTCTGGTTTTTATGATTATTTGAAGTGTGCTCTTTGGAAAACTTGAACTCCTTCCACATGACATACTCCCTGGTAGAATAGTGTCTATTGATACATAACCTTCTTCCAATCTTTGGTGTCTCATGCTAGTATAACCAGATACCTTTGCTAAAGCCTATCATCAACAGGTTTGATAGTTTCCCTGGACCCCAATTCCAAGGGTCCTTTTGGTTACAGACTAGAGCCTGGTAATTAGGTATTCTGGAAACAGTCCTTCAGCCCCAGTGGAAAGAACCTTACCAAGTGCTCCACCACTGACACTAGTGCAAAATTAAATGATATTAAGCCTTGGGCACACATATCACAACTAAAGAAGTCTCTATCTGGCATCTGGCCTTATAAAGATGCTGGAGACCTCTGAATCTAATTCATCCAGAAGAAAAGTAGCTGACACCAAGGTAGACTGTTTCCACACAAGACATCATACTTTAACTAAATGTGAAAATTTTACTCTCTTTCCCTCTTTACTCTAGCATTGGCTTAGAAAGATAATGTCTATCTGTATCTCCCAGTCCATTGCTCAAGCAGATTACCTTTCAGATTGTTGGACTTGTAAAAAGTTCTGATCTATCTATAGTGCAAGAGATCCCCTGGTCCTCCCTGTGAAGGAGAATATTTCTTCTATTCCCAATGTCACTGTAAACTATAATTGGCCCTCCCCCCTGCGCCTTAGAACTTTCTTACTGAGTTTCACTTTTACAACCAGAATATCCAAAACTTTGTTTTTACTTTCTGATTATAACTATACATCCCTAATTAGATGCAATTACTATATAAATCTTAGTACATTTGGACCCCCTGTTCCTATGATTATCTAGATCAGATCTGCCCCTATTCACTGAGATATAATACCAGCACCACTCATCTTCACAAGGTATTTAGAATGACTCTATTTGAGGCTAGAAGATTTTCTTCCCATATGTGCTAAAAGCCTGCCTGATCCCTGGCTAGAAAGGGCAAATACAGCAATCCTTGTGAATGAATCTATTAACAGTACCTCCTTAAAAAGAATGATTTATGTTCCAATAGGGTTTGTCTTTGTCTTTGGTGGTTATCTTTCTCCTTGGACCTATGGATGTCTAGGTGACTAGTACAAAGCCACACAATGCCTCTTAGGGTATCTAACTGTGCCCCTAATTTTTCACAAGTAAACTAAGATACCTCATTGGTCAAACGCCTGGGTTTACCTTTTTTTAGTTAGAAGGACCTATCAGACAGAAGGACTCAGGATTTGTTTCCTTTGGCAGAGTCATAGTTCCCTGATTCGGAGTAAATGCAAATGAGAATGTACTCAAAAAAACCTCTTTGGGCACCTGGGTGCCTCAAGTATTAAGCACCTCCCTTCAGCTCAGGTCGTGGTCCTAGAGTCCTGGATGGATTCCCGCTTCAGGTTCCCTTCTCGGTGGGGAGTTTGCTTCTCCCACTTCCTCTGCCTGCTGCTCTGCCTGCTTGTACTTCCTCTCTCTCTCTCTGCCTCTGTCAAATAAATACATAACAATCTTAAAAAAAGAAAAGAAAAGAAAAGAAACCCCTTAATTATTGAAAAGATGGCAGATTCTATTGCTAAGAATAGCTGCCCAACAAAGATCCTTAGACTCTGGCCAAAGTTGTCCTTGATAATACAATAGAATAGCTCTTGATTATTTTTTAGCCAAATAAAGAGGACTCTGTTGTGGTCAGCATTACCTGCTGATTAACACTTGCGGGGAACTTTAACTCAATTATAAAAGATCACTAAGCAAGCCATTTGGCTTAGAGAGGTGATACCTTCAGAGGGGGTCTTTTATTTGATTTTGGTTGATTTGGGTCTTAAGGACCATGGCTCCAAAGTGCACCAAACACTGGGAATTATCCTGCTTATTACAATCATAATGATGTCCTGGGGCATTGTTTACTCTCAAAAGCTTCAAACTCGTGTATGCAGCCACTAACCATGAAGCAAATGGTATTCCTAGGACTGGAACATTAGAGAAATGAAGAGAATGACCAAATCAAAGATTGTGAACCTGAAGCTATGACCTTGTTAACATCACAGGGGTTAAGTAAAAACACCCTAACTTACAGATGCCACACAAAGGAACAACAGAACTGTGACAACAGCAGAACAGTAGTTGAGAGTGGTGCTAATGCCTTTAATTTTGATTACACTCTTTCAATTAAGCTGAGAGTCTGATCAAAAGGGGGGGATTGTTAAAAAAAGAAATAACACATGATGTGATGAGTACTGAGTGTTATATGCAACTAATGAACACAACATCAAAAACTAATGATGTACTGTTTGTTGGCTAATTAAATTTAAATTAAAGAAAAGAAAAAGAATAAACAGGCCCCAAATGGAGTCACTTGTGCTAAACCCATGATGACTTAATACCTAACTTAACTGCAGTTACACTCTTCTCCAGGAATATAGTCTTAACTGGTCAGTTTGGAACTTTCTGATTAACATTAATGATGTAATCTGCCCACACAGTCTCCTACCATAGGTAGGTTGCCTGGACCTGAATTTTTTTTTTTTTTTTTTTATAATTTCCATTTCCAGACTTTAAAAACCTTTCCTTTTCATTTCTATTTCTTAGATGGGATGCTGCCTGATTCATTAATCATTTGATAAAGCCAATTAGATTTTCAAATTTACTCAGTTAAATTTTTGCTTTTTAACACATAGTAAGATGTAGTAAATAAAAATAAATAAATTTACTTCTTTTATATTTAGTATACCACATAATGTAACAATCACCATATCAACTTCAAAGAAAGATATTGATATGAAATTTGGTATGATATATGATTTTGGAAAAAGTCATCACATTTGAAATAACTCAGCATGAAATAAGCCAAATTTGTGAAATGTATCATAGTAATTATACAGACAATAGTAAATTTTCATTAAGATACTATAAAGAAAGGAAACATACTTATACCAAAGCTCATGGTACTGATCAGGTTTACCATTATTTCACCCTTGCTCAAAGGTACCTCGAATATGCATAGAGACAGTGACCTCAGTCACTTTAGCAGAACAATTTATAATCACTATATTTAAGTGATATAAAATATTAGGAAAAAACAAATACCAAAAACAAAGATGCTTACATAGTTTTTTAATCTTCTTTATATCAAACATACGAATGCTTTTAATATCTTTGTGTATATCCATATTTGAAAGTTATCTCACATTTTTGATAAACAATAAAGACAAACATTGAGGGCTCTGCAAGTTTACAGACACTTGTAAGTTAAGATAATTTCTGAAAAGTGTTTCTATTATGTAACAGTGTTTTGGTAGTAACACTAAACTCTGCTTAGTACAAAACAAGGATTTAATCATAGCCTAAGCCTGCTCTCTTCATTAAAGTCTCACTAATGAGCAACTGCGAAGGCAATATTTCATTCTGAAACAGGAAGTTTGTACTTTCAAATTTAAATACATTTAAATTAGCATTTAAATGCATCCTATAAACATATATCAGGCAGGGTTATTATTCAAATAGTATTGAAGTTCTAGAACCTAGGTGAGGTTTGGTGGGCTGAGGTCCGGAGCCGATGACCAAGAAAGAATTCTTGAGACATCTTTGGTGCAAAATGGTGGTTTATTAAAGCACGGGGACAGGACCCGTGGGCAGGAAGAGCTGCTGCCCCAGGTTGAGAGGGATGGCAGGTTATATACCTTGCGGTTGGGGGAAGGTGAGGAGAAGGCATGGGAGGTTTCAACAGAGTTTTCACATGTTAAGGAGGGCCTACAAGGTGCCGGGGCGGGGTGGGGGGGAGCCCTTATGGCTTGATCAATGTCATCTTTAGTTTAGGCATTAACATCAAGATAGTTGGGAGATTCTTGGTGGGGTATTATGATCCTACATTCCCTTCTACCTCAGCCTCCTCCAGTTTATGGTGGGGAGGAAGACATTAGGGTTTCAGGAACTGAGAGTTATCTGCCTCTGGAAATTTGTGTTATTGATAAGTTAACCTCCCTGTTTAGGTCTCTAGGACATCTGTAGAGCAAGGGAGATTCCTGTTCTGCAGGACTGCGATCCCTGCAAGTTAACTATTTATTGTTTTATGGCAGTCAGGGGTGTCTGAGGAATACTACACCTATTACGGAGGGGAGTGGGTGAAGAGGGGGTGCAAGGCGCCAGCTTTTGCTTTGTCTTCAGCCAGCCTCCTGCTCCCTCATAAGTATGATCATTATTGTTGTAATTATTATGTACCATTTAATGAACATTTACTGTGTATTTGGAGTCTTGCTAAATACAGTGTGTTTAATTCCATGGATTTCTGATGACTGCTTTCCTGTAAAAACACAGAATATATTATACATCTCACTTCAAGCATCTCATTTCATACTAATGAAAGGTTGAAGGAATCTGATGTATTTTTAATTGTTACTTTTTAACAGTTTTATATATTCTTTAGAATTTAAGAACTCAGGAGAAGTTAGTTTTTAAAATTATAAGCCATTCATTGGTTGGTTTTCTATTCTTCTGTGAATTTTGTGGGTTTTATTCTGAAATGTCTTTTTCAAAAAAATGAAACGTTTAATATTTTTATATTTTTTCTAATTATTTGATTAATGTTCTTTTTATACTGTAAGGACCTATTTAGAAACTGTCCCTGCTCCCCTTCCCCCAGGGGATTTACTTGGAGACAAGTCCCGGAAACCAGCTTCAGGTAACAAAGCCCAGATACAAAGGTGGGTCAGGCCAGGTGGAGACATCCGATCAGTGGGGGCGATGCATACTGTCTCCCTGGTTACCAAGGAGTATGGGCCCCGCCTTTTGGGCTCCAATCCCAATCAAGGTGTAATAGGCTGGTTCAAATATCTACTAGTTGGTCACCTAACATCACTGTGCAGCTTTCTCTGTGTGTTACAATCTCATTGGCCACCTGTGCATGGCCAGTCCCAACCACATGGCTTTTGCTTTTAAAAGCTAGTCTGTGAAACAGAGAAGGGTCGCCCTCTCTTGTAAGAGGTGCGGCCCTGAACGTTTGGTTAGATTCTTGATGCTTGGCCCGAAATAAAGCTTTGCTTGACCTTCACTTTGTATCAGTCTTGCTCCTTTAATCACGGACCCATTATTGGGGCATAACAATACAATGCAATTTTCTGTTTTTGTCTATTATTTATATTTTATAACTTTAATTCAAATATATTCTTATTAATTTGGAAAAAACACCACAGTTGCTATTATTACATAATGGATCCCTACAAAATAATATTGAATATCATAAGTGAAACATTGTTTTTTATATCCAAAATTGCTTTTTATTTTGGTTAGATTATCAAATATTTTGCTTGGTAATCTTTCAGTGCTTTCCTTTAGTTGCATGACTTTGATATCAATGCATTTGTTGAGACAAAACCTCATTGAAGAGCTGAAATAGCCACATTCAACCACTTCCCTTGTTCCCATGAAAGTCTATAAAAAAACAAATAAACGAAAAGTCATCATGGAATTAATGTCACTGAACACCAAACACTGTCAGTATTAAGTATTATAGTTGGAAGTGTGTTAACTTGGACATTTCTTTAAAATGAAGAAATTTGCTAATCTTGTAAGGATTTATTTAGCCAGAGCACTTCCATCCGGTTAAACAATAACTTTGTTGTTTAAAACTTAAACTGTCCCTGCTCCCCTTCCCCCAGGGGACTTACTTAAAAACAAGTCCCGGAAACCAGTCCTAGGTAACAAAGCCCAACAAGGGTGGGTAAGGCCAGGTGGAGACATTTGATTAGTGGGGGGGGGTGCATACTGTCTCCCTAGTTACCAAGGAGTATGGGCCCCACCCTTTTGGCACCTTTTGGGCACCAATTCTGACCAAGGTGATAGGTTGGTTCAAATATCTACTAAGGTAAATTGTAATTCAATTGGTCACTTATGTGTGACCTAGCATGACTGTGCAGCTTTCTCTGTGTGTTACAATTTCATTGGCCACCTGTGTGTGGCCAGACCCAACCACATGGCCTTTGCCCTTAAAAGCTAGTTTGTGAAGCAGAGAGAGGTCACCCTCTCTGTAAGAGGCGCAGCCCTGAACGTTCGGTTTGATTCTTGATGCTTGGCGCGATATAAAGCTTTGCTTGACCTTCGCTTTGTATCAGTCTTGCTCCTTTAATCACGTACCCATTATTGGGGGACCTAACAATGTCAAATTATTTAATTGGATTTATCTTTCAAAGACTTTGGTTTAAAAATAAAGAAATCTTTCTAAATCTTGCTGTTTTAAATCATCTCAGTGAAACAGTGATCACATTGCTTATGAATAAAATATTTTGTGGTACAAGATGTTAGGCTAAAACCCCACAAGTTTAACAGATAACAATTCAATAAGATACTGTATTATGTTAACATTATTGGTCATCTTATAACTAAAAATAATTTATCACTGCATTAAGGTACATTTCACTTTTGTGTATGTATATGTGTGTGTGTTTATACATACATACATGTACATATATGTATACACATAAAGGCACATACACATTACATATACATATATGAACATGCATATAAAGAATAACATGTGTTTACATGTATATCATATAACACATAACATATATGCACATGTATATAGATGAATAAAAATAAACAATATAAAAGCACAGGTAATGGACACTAAATTTTTCTATTAATAGCTATTTTGCACTTTGATATTTGAATGATTTCCTATTATAAATTCATATTGAAGTCCATTTTCAGAACATTTACTAATAGTTAAATTGTGTTTGCTAAAAGCCTTATGGTAACTTTAAACATAAATAAATATTCAATTAAATGCTGAATAAACTTCGGAAATGTGAATGCTACAGTTTATAAAAAAAATTTTTGGAGGTTTTTTCTATTTTATTAACAAGTAATTAGTTTTGTAAATGTTAAATATCAGATGTTTTTCTATTATTTATTTAGTCCTCCTCACCACCCCCTTACGGTGGTAACAGTTTGCTGAACTGCAATATTACATCACAACCACAATATTAACATTGATACAATCCAACCATTTTACTCAAATTTCTAATTTTGCTTATACCCATTTATGTGTGTGTGCCTGTGCGTGTGGGTGCATTTAGTTTGCCACAAGTTTATCACATGTGTAGGCTCATGTGTCTACTAACCCAGTCAAAATACTTAACAGCTCCAGCCTCACAAGTTCTTTCATGTTGCTCTTTTGTAAGCACACCTACCCACTTCCCCTCCACCCTCTCCCATTGTTCCCCAACCCCAAAATGTTAAATAAATGGTGTCACACAGTATGCACATTTTGTAGATTAGCTTTTTTACTTAGCATAATTCTCTGAAGAGTCACTGAAATTGTTGTGTTTACTCTTTTTATTGATGAGTAGGATTTTCTAAAATGTATGGACCAGGACTTTTTTTAACCATTCTGCTGTTGAAGGGCATCTGGACTGATTCCAGCTTATGGCTATTACATATAAAGCGGCATTAAAAGATAAGCTGAGGCACATTAAAAATTTGAAGAGTTTATTTGAGCAAAAATAAATTCTTCTTGAGCAGTCCCAAACCAGGAGTAGTTAAGAGTGTTTCACCAACAAGACAAAGAAGAATGATCCATACAGAAGAGATAAAAAGCAAAAAATTATCTGATTATCTGACAACTTAATGCATAGTTAGTTGTTTGTGATCCTTAGGTTTTGATTTCTTTAACTTTGAGTTGTTTGCCAGCTTAGACTTAATTTTCTGCCACCATAGCATTTGAGAAACCTCAGTCTAATGGCTTCCTTGTTTAATTAATTTAATAATGATATTAGCACTACTCTTGTTCACTATCAGGTTTCAATTATTCTTGTTTCATCATAAAACTTACAGGTATTATGTTCATCATACCATCTTGTTCGTCTTGTTTCTGTTTCTCCAAGCACAATGAGACCACCTGGGGTACTGCTGATTTTGTAAATGTGCATTTAACATGCTTATGAATGTAAACATCTTGAGTCTTAAGAATACACAACACACCAGAAAGACTACACTAATGACTAGAAGGAGGATCATACTGAGACTTTAGTATTCTCCTTTGCCAGTGCCCCCATGAACCAAACCGGTTGTTATCAAATAAATCAGAGAATGACTCTGAAGGAGCACCAACCTGTTTGAGCCAAGTGACTTCTTTGTTAATTTCTTTTATTCGTTGCAGTACTAGTGTTGAGTCAGGCACGAGAGGTGGTATTTGCTATGGCACAGACTCCTCATTTAGCCAATAAGTTATCTAAAGCAATTCTGTTACCTAAAACTACCAAAGCAAGGAAGGCCAGGAACTTTTGTTGTAAAGTTACAGCCTTAGCAGTGCATGCAATGGTAGTTGCCAGGGTTAAGGAACATTGTCTTCCCATACATGAACAGAGGGAAAAGCCATGTTGTGAAAAAGCAAAAGGAATAAAGATTTTATATTGGAGATGAAGATTTCGATCCATGATCCTGGGATAGCAATTCACCTCAAGACGCCATCTACTTCTAGGAAAAAGACTGGGATCAATTTTAATTTTAGGTATCTAAGCGGCAGGCAGTTCCAAGAGTCTGGAAGAACCCTTTTAAATTGAGAGATGTAGATCCTAGCTTCAAGTCCCTGAAATTTGACAGCTATCTGGGAGTGAGAAAGGCCTGGAAAAGCCCCTTCCCAGAAAGTCCAAAGAGTTTTTGTACATGAAGATTCCAAATCAGAAAGGTGGGAAAAAATTAGGAATATTGTTTAGAGTTCATAACCAGATATTTGAGAAAACCAGTAGAATTTAGCATCCAGATCTCATTTCTAGCAAATATAATTACAGTAAAACTAATTTCTTGGCAAAAAAAAGTCTAGTCTCATTGAATTTGGTCTGATGATTTATATAAATGCAGCAAAAATAGTGATTGACTATATACGCTATTTTAAAATCTGCTTTGCTGGAACTTTTCAAAAACAATGTTAGATTGGACTTATAAAGCCTCTCCGAACTGAGGAGTCATGTCAAAGACCATCAGACTTCACCCATAATGCCTAGAGTTTTGGGTTAATTTCTTTCATCTTGAGGTCTTCAAGATATCTCGAGTTTTCTGGACCTGCCAGGAAGTAACTTTCCTTATTTACTTGGTGAGGCTGCCAGGCACCCTATAAACAAGGTACCAGTTTTTTTATTTTTAATTTTTATTCTTTATTTTTATTTTTAACAAGAGCCTTCATTGACTCTGTAAAGTCATCTTTTTTTTTTAACTGTGTTGTTATATTTGATTTTATGCATATTCCCAAATACGACATTCCATTTAGAGCCTTGGTTTCCAATTGTGTCCTGTTATCAGGAGAACAAATTCTTATTGAACTTATGCAAATAATAATATTGCTAAAAAAAAAAAAAAAAAAAACAAAAAAAACAAAGCAACTCAGTAAGTTTCCAAATTCTAGAGGGATCATGTAGAAATAAAAATTAAATGTTTCAATTCTATTTACAAAGTTATACTTACCAAATTGCTGCAAGTCATAGATAGCTTAAGAAAAATGAAAATGTTTCCATAAATCTGGGAAAACAACACAGTAAGGCACTAGGAATGTTTCAAAGAAAAAGTTAAGAAAATTTATAATCATGCTTATCAGTTTATTCAGTCCCATATTATTAATTCTTACTCTGCTTAAATTCAGTTTTTCCACTTGTTCTCAAGATTCCTACCTATTTCAGCAATATATCTTATAGTTATCAGAAACCTGTTTTCTAGAGTACTTGTCAGAGTTCTTTCCATAAATCTCTCTAAAGATGAACACCTTTGCAAAAGTATCTGAGTAAAACAATAACTGTCCGTAAATGACAAGAAGGCTATAAAACAGCTATGACTAAGGATCTGATGACATTTTATTCAGTAAGGAAATGCCACTATTTCTGTAGCATATTTGTAACAATTGGGTCATGAGAGTATTGGCAAATTTCTATGAACTTCAAACAATTTCTGAAATAATTGTGAACAAAACTTAACTCTTTTAATATTGAGAAAATTCAGTTTTTTCAAGTAATCAAAGACCTGATAAAGACAACATGAAGCATAAGAAATTATTATGATGACTTAAAGTCTTTTTTTTTTTTTCTGGAAAGATTACCTGAAAGATAAAGAAAAGCTTTTTACATCTCTTATAAAAAGCACATCAAAATAGTTCAAGAAAACTTTGTCCTTTTAAGAGGGAGAAACCAAATTTTTACACCAGTGTACTTTCAATATTGCCTCATTATTTTAAAACTTTAATAAATCCATTTCAATCTAGTCAACTTGAGCATCCATGAAATTCCTTTCCTGAAATTCCTTTTCCCTAAACCTAAACTTTTAAAAATAATTACTCAGGTTTTTTCTTGTATTTTTCCTCTTTCACATTCTGAAAAACAAATAAACAACAGTCATTCTATATTAAGACAGAAGTAGTCTTTTTCCCTTAATAAAAATATGTCCTTCATACTTGTCTTTAACCAAAAAACACGTTTTACTTTCCTTACCTACTTCCATATACAGATTTCTTTTGGCTTTATTATTTCAAGTTATTTATTTATTTATCAATATTTATCAATATTATTATTTTTTTATATAATTTTTAATTTTTTATAAACATATATTTTTATCCCCAGGGGTACAGGTCTGTGAATCACCAGGTTTACACACTTCACAGCACTCACCAAAGCACATACCCTCCCCAATGTCCATAATCCCACCCCCTTCTCCCAAACCCCCTCCCCCCAGCAACCCTCAGTTTGTTTTGTGAGATTAAGAGTCACTTATGGTTTGTCTCCCTCCCAATCCCATCTTGTTTCATTTATTCTTCTCGTACCTACTTAAGCAAGAAATTTTGAACTGCCTGTTAAACTAGAATTCTGCAAGTCCACTGAATTCTAGTGTAACAGGCAGTTCAAAATTTCTTACTTCTTAGTTTTCAGTAGAAATTAAGTTGCAGTTCAAAATTTCTTACTTCTTAGTTTTCAGTAGAAATTAAGTTTTTTACTGAAAACTAAGAAGTAAGAAATTTTGAACTGCCTGTTACACTAGAATTCAGTGGACTTGCAGATTTATGAATGCATTTCATAACTTGTAAAAATATATCTTCCCTCTTAGTAAATTTATCCATGTGGCACAAGACATGTTTAATGATAGACCCGAAATATCTTTAGTTTCTTTGCAATAAGAAGCCAAAGCTAGATAAACTTGAATTCATTGTTTCAACATTTTATTTTATTTGAAAATGACTGATATTTAATAAATACTCATTATTTAACTTAATTTATTATAACTTAACATTTTCAGGTTGCAAAAGGATTTTTTCAAAGTAGACATATCATAAGCCATAATTATTGCTGAAAATTTGATTTATAAACTTTTACTTAGATCACTTAACAGTTTAGAGCTTTATCTTACTGGATCTTATCTGAGTTATAAAAATTAGAGCTAAAACTAGATTAGGTAACCATGCTGTTTTAGTAAAATTTTGTCATAAAGTATTTGTTATGTTTGAACCAAGTAATGACATAACTTTGCATATTCTCTGTAATGCTCTGTGTATATTACAGAAGGCTATTGGGCAGCATCAAACACCATCATGAGACAATTTCAGATAACTAGTATGTTTTAGCTTTTGAAGAGAGTTTGCTGTTTTAATAGATATTTTGCAAACAGAATTCAAAATGAACAACTTCCTTTATATATTAATTGCATTTTAACTACTGAAGCCTGTTTATTTTGTTCAATAGTCAGCTAGGATATTGTTCTTAATATAGATTTTAAGCTAAAATAACTGTTTTTTTTTTATATTACTCTATATCCCATAAGTAATTACTTATTCTTTTTTAAAGTTACTGATTCTCTCTCTCTTTTTGGGGGGGGGGTGTTAAAGATTATTTATTTATTTATTTGACAGACAGAGATCACAAGTAGGCAGAGAGTCAGGCAGAGAGAGAGGGAGGGAAGCAGGTTCACCACTGAGCCAGAGAGCCTGATGCGGGGCTTGATCCCAGGATCCTGAGATGATGACCTGAACTGAAAGCACAGGCTTAGTAACCCAGGCACCCCTAAGTTACTTTTTCTTAAATGTGTTGAGATATCTAAAAAAATTTCGAAAACTTTTCTTATATTGTGTGCTGAAATTAGGAAGAACTTCAAAGCTCATCTAACTGCTCTTAGTAAAGATATTAATTCATAAAACTCTTGTAAGGTGGCAAACATATCAGAGCTGAGTAGAATCTGTCGCTCTCGCCAGCAAGAACGACCAGGAGACCTCAGTGAAGCAAGCTTTATTTCTGTGTAGCTGTTGGGATCTTTCTCTCCCCCGCCCATGCATGTCTATATATACCAAGGTTGCACAACCAATCACTCGCAGCCACATAGATACAAAATCCGAAGTTCCGCCTACTGGCTCGCATCCAGCCGCCATCTTAATGGCGTGTTTACTTTCCGGCACCAAAAAAGTCCTGCGGCGCCCCGGGCCCTCCCAGGGGCCCAGCTGGAGCAGCTCCGCACCGTCACCACGGGCGGCAACGGCTTGAGGCAGCGGCGGCCGAGGCAACGAGCGGACACAGCAGAGCCCAGAAGCATTACTGCACATGCGCTACAAGCCGCTGGGGCACCGACAAGAATCAACTGTAATTAACACAGTATTTTTATAACACAAAACAATTGGTACTAACCAGGAAAAACACATTATGACTTTTTGATTAAAGTCCGACCCCCTCACCCAGTTGTTAGCCCAATAGGAGGAAATAGCTTCTCCAAGTCTATCTTCACCATTTGACAGCATTCTTTTTTTTTTTAAGATTTATTTATTTGACAGAGGAGACACAGCGAGAGAGGGAAGACAAAGCAGGGGGAGTGGGAAAGAAAGAACTAGGCTTCCCACAGAGCAGGGAGCCCAATGTGGAGCTCTATCCCAGGACCCTAGGATCATGACCTGAGCAGAAGGCAGATGCTTAATGACTGAGTCAACAAGGCTCCCCACTTGACAGCATTTTGGACACATAATAGATGCTCAATTAATACTTGTTAATGAATTCAATGTGTACCAAACATGGTTTAGTTTCCCTTCAGTGGATGAGTAACTACATTTCAGAGAAACAAATGACTTTTTATTTATTAATCTAATTTTGTAATTTTTTTAAGTTATAAAATATTTGGGAGTCTTTTAGAAAAATTAAGAAGTAGCTAAAAATGTCACACAGCCATGTTAAGAGTATCACACTAGTCTTGCTTCTAAGTAACCAAGGTGTGACAAAGAAACGAAGCAAAAGGAGAGCCCCTCAGAGAAGAGACAAAAAGAAGTTAACAGGCAGCAGTGAAAGCTCTTAGAGATTAAACAACAACAACAAAGCAATTGTTAAGGATTGTTTCTTAAGAATTATAAAATAAAATCATAATTGATGTTTAAAAAAGCACACTGATATTGCAAACCATAAGTTCATTTTTTTTTCCCACTGTGTAAACTGGAACAAATGGCACAGTTTAAATATTTCCATAACTCTCTTTCTTTACCTTTGTCAGATAATTCAGGATTTAGCAGAACTTTTTTGGTGAGTTAGAAAGACAAATACATCCTTGCTACACATCAACAGATGAATAGGCACAAGTGTCTACAACACTGTGCTAGTACACAGTGCTCTCTAAAAGTTTTCACCCAGCATTAAGCCTACTTCCATAGCAAAATGTCAATCAATGGGAAAGATCACAGAAAGAGAGTGTTAGTGGACAACAAAGTGACAGATGAGTTTTAGTAACTTCAAAAAACTGCATTTAGATAAAAAAAATTTTTTTAAATATTCTATACTGTTGAAGAGAGTCTTTGAGCAATGTGACCCAACAGGAGATATGTGATTGTAGATCATGGGCCAGAGATTCTGGCCAGAGTGTCATTCAACCAAAACTGGCATGAAAATTGCTTCTGTATTAAAGGAAATTAATCACATTGTGGTGGTAAAAAACACCAAGCCCCAACCTGGAATTGTATGTGGAACTCTGATAACAGATCCTAAGCCCATTTATTAGTGACACTGAAAAAAGAAAAATTCAAAATTTAAATTTTAAAATTTAAAATTAAAAAAGGATAAAATTTTAAAAAATTTAAAAATTTTTAAAAATAAAATTCAAATTTTTAATTTTTAAATAAATAAATATATTTATTTAGATAAATAAGTCTATTTAAATAAATAAATTCAAATAAATAAATTTGTTTGAATGACTACAAATAAATGAATAAATAGAATTTTTTTGAATAAATTTTTTATTTTAAAAAATTTTAAAAAGGATAGAGAAAAGTAGTTGTGGTTTAAGAATACACCAACATCTTATTTATTTATTAACTTGAGAGAGAAAGCACAGGGGGATGTAAGAGGGAGAGAATCTCAAGCAAACTACACCTGAATACAGAGCCCAATAGGAGGCTCAATCTCAGGAACCCTGAGATCATGACCTGAGCCAAAACCAAGAGTCAGATGCTTAACCGACTGAGTCACCCAGGCATCCCTCATCTGGAATTTAAATTAGATTTTGTTTTAATTAAGTTGGTAATACAACATACACATTTAAATAAATTGTACTTCTCACTATACTGTGTTACTCTGGGCCATGTATTATAACAAAGAAGGAATTTTGTATATTCCATATTATTTAATATCATAACATTATTAAACAAAATGATATTTGGCCTCATAAATATTACCTGGCCTCACAATACAAACATTGGACATAATGGACATGATTTGATAATTTAGGAAAGGTGATCACACACACGTCTGTGCACACATACACACCCATATCCCACTTTTGTTTTCTTTTGACTTTTCGTATAATCTTCTGGGTGGGTCAAGTTTGAGAAGTAAAATGAAAGAATTTAGTTTCTTTGAGAACTGCTTCTTACATGTTGGACTTTGTTGTTGTTGTTCTTTTAAGTTGTAGGGGCTCAAACTCACCACTGTGAGATCAAGACCTGAACTGAGTTCAAGAGTCACTTTACCATCTGAGCCACCCAGGTGCCCCTACACTTCAAACTATATAAGAAAAAGGAAATATAAATCTATTTGGATTACTATCTGTTTAACCTGAGAATAATCTCCCTCCAAAAATAAACTAGAGATTGACTTATAGGTCTGTAGATATTTATATATGGATACATATGGGATCGGTGGGAATATCTTTCAGGGTCTTGCCAATGATTTTAATCTGAAATGACATTTCCTCTCTGATATTAATATATATTACTGAGATCGGGATTTCAGTCAAACTCTTAGTTCACAGCACTATTAATTATAAAAGTTAATTTATTATATGGCCTGATATTCTGATAAATGGGACTGCTGTTGAAAAATTACCCACACCAATTATGGAATACAGAACTAAAATATAAAATTATTATTGCTAGTTCCATCTAAACAAATTCATTGCTTTTGAAATTAGTGTTGAATCATATAGTAAAAAAACACATGAGTTATTGTTTTGACTTATAAGCATACTGTTCATAAAAATTGATTATAACAATCATGCAAAAGTGGAAATAGGAAATTAGCATTTAAAATTATTTTCTAATTTACTCTATGATTTATTATAATCTCCCAACTATTCTATGCAGCTAATGGTCAACTGACTTTTGAGAGAAAGTGGCTGTGTTTCAGACATAGTATTGGAAAACTCTTTAAATTTACTTCAGCCAAAATAGTTGGAAAACTGCATTAAAACAATAGCTACTGGAGCATCTGGGTGGCTCAGTGGGTTAAAGCCTTTGCCTTTGGCTCAGGTCATGACCCCAGGATCCTGGGATCAAGTCTTCTCTCTCTCTGCCTGCCTCTCTGCCTACTTGTGATCTCTGTCTGGCAAATAAATAAAATCTTAAAAAAAAAAAATGGCTACTGGGTTCTGATGTTATTTCAGAGATGTGGAGAATTAGATAGTACCCCTGCCTTTACAATAAGAAAAAAACTTAAAAAGCTGCAAGTTCATGATTCTCCAATTAAATCATGAAAGCTGCAATGGGAAAATATTAAAGTAAAATCAGGAATGTCAGAAGCACTCTCAGGGAGAAACAAGACCCAGGAATTTGCTTACTTGAGACAGAAAATATTGAATGGTGCATAAGCTGGTGAGAAGAATCAACCAGATTTTGGCTGATTGCTGAACTCTGAGTATGGGAGAGTATGAAAGCTGGAAGCCATAAGAGACAACTATGTTCACACTCCTTTACAAGCTTTTCTTTCATGAACCCCACCAGGCATTTACAGAGAAGATTAGAGATACATATTTGATTCTTTTTTTTTTTAAGAAAACTTGTCCAATGGTGCAATCTGGAGAGTGAAACAACATCCACTGGCTAATTTTCCACCCAGTGTCATCAACTATATATGGAAACAGAGCCCTAATAAGCAAGGCCTGAGGGTACAGATAGATGAGAACCCAGTGTAGTTGTGAGAGAACAAAACTTTAACTCCATCCCCCACCCCCTTGTTTCAAAGAAGGGTAGACTGCATACTCAGCCCAACATTACCTCTAGAGGAGGGGAAGGGATATTTGCAAAGACATGTTCCAAGTACCTAACTAGGACTGCAGCTTAACCAGAACTTCAGAGAGTGACCCTACCTCTCTAGCTCCTGACCACTATACTGACATGATCTGAGTAAAAATAAAAGTAGAATTTACTGGAGAAAGATGTAAGGGAGAGACCCATTCTGGTGAGCAGCACCGAGTGGAGAATAAATGTGAAATTTCATATAGAAAAAGAATATAGCTAGAACTGACAGTGAAACTATTAAATCCTGCTTAATAAAAGCAAAAGACTATCCCTACAAAATATTTCTTATAGACTCTTCTTAATTCCCCAATTTTATATCCTCTGAACAGAAAAGTTATTAGATAAATAATTGTATTCTCTTAACTAAGAAACAATAGGGAAAAGAATAAAGTGCACAATGAATGAAGTTTCTCCAAGGGGGAAGCAAGTGACCAATATCCTGCTATATCATGAAGTCTAATTTCTCTAAATATTAAAGGAAAAATCTTGCAAGTTTTTGCTTGATATGCCCTTATGATATCTGCCATATATCCTGACACGTTTATTAAACCTCTCCCTGGGAGTCAATGACTATCATGGGCCAGGGACCTTGAGCAGTCATCAAACACTTTCTATGTCCCAGTCCAACTGTTACCATCAGACCTTTAATTGAGCAACATTCTTTCCTCCTTTGTGACATCACATCCACTAAATAAATGGGGTGGTGTGGGGGATTTACTGTAAAACAGATGCTCTCCTGATGGCCTACTTGACATTCCTGAGGACTCTCAAAATCAGGTCATAGATAATTTAAACAATGATTTATCTGTATTCTTAGTAGACATTGAAGGTCTAAGAAGTAATCACACTTCTGGGCACAAATGGTGTTACTTTTCTAATATTATTTGGACTGAATCTATCAATTTCAGATTGAACCCTCCAAACAGCCACCAAGATTTGCATCATAGTCTGAAACCATAACCAAAAGGGTACCAAAATCAAAATGATAAAAATCTAATAGATAAATGAGTCACTAATCCCTGTGCTTTTCCTTATAATGATTTTATTCTTTAGGCTAAAAAAAAATCCAAAGAGCCAAGATATAGATTTGTTCAGAATCTCAGCAACATAAATATAATAATCATTTCCTATTTATCTGTAGTACCAAATCCAAGTGTAACACAAAGCTGTGTATTTCACAGCTGTAAATCTGTTTTCTGTTTTTTTTACCCAACGAGCCATTTCTTTGCGTCCTCCTGGGAAAATTTAAGTCCTCAATCAGAACTTCAAGAGTCTTATACTTTCCTATATTTTGTTTTTTATCTCATATATTGGTCATCTTTTGTTGTACTCTAAAATACAATTGGACTCTGGAACTGATTCTATCTACTTAATGTTTTATCTCTAATAGGCTATGCACTTTCTGAAGAGAAGTAAAAATTTTGTTAAAGATTATTTTTTGGAACATAATTTATTCCAAGGAAGGGTATGTTTCACTCCTGAAAAAATTGTAACACTTCAGAAATTTCCCAGGTTACTAACTAAGAGATCACAAAAATGATTCCTAATGCTCACTAGAAGCTTATGGGTTCCAAATGTATTAATTTCCTATTGCTGCACAACAAACTAGCACAAACTTAGGTACTTAAAACAGCATACACCTATTATATCATCATGTCTGAGGGTCTGGAGTCCAGAAGAGGCTTAGATGGGCCTTTTGCTAAGGGCATTGAAAACTGAAATCAAGGCATTAGCCACATTGTAGTTCTGTTCCAGAGTTTGAGGTCCTTCTCCAGGCTTATTAGGTTATTGATAGAATTTAGTTCCTTGTGTTTATAGCATTAAGGTACTCAGCTTTTAAAAGCTGGGGCTATCCACTGGCAGCTTTAAATTCTACTTTTCAAAAGTTGGGAGATTATGCTGAGTGAAATAAGCAGAGTAAGTCAATTATCATATGGTTTCACTTACTTGAGAAGCTTAAGGAATAACATGGAAGGCATTAGGAAAAGGAAAGGGAAAGTGAAGTGGGGGAAGTCAGAGGGGAAGATGAACCATGAGAGACTGTGGACTCTGAGAAACAAACTGAGGGTTTTAGAGGGAAGTGGGTGGGGAATGGGTAAGCCTGGTAGGTGGTATTAGGGAGGGCACGTATTGCTTGGAGCACTGGGTGTTATACACAAACAATGAATCTTGGAACACTACATCAAAAACTAATGGTGTATTGTATGGTGGCTAATATAACACAATAAAAATTAAAATAAAATTTAAAGAAATCAGTCTACAAAAAATAAACTTAAAAAAATAAATCCTACTTTTCTTCTCCCATAGAATGGAAACCCATGACTCTAAACACTGTTTCTTAAATGTCTAATAGATTTATTAAAAGACCCCTTAATAAGTTTATTACAACATTCCTAGAAATCTTGGTTTAATCATGTTGGTTTGTTGATTATATCTTAAGAATAAAATCAGAAAAACATCAGGCAGGATACATTGTAACAGATCTCAACTCACCCTAGAATATGACTCCTTCCTAGAGGGCAAAAGTATGTCCAGATAACTGAATTTGTTGTGGTCCCAAAAACTTCCTGTTTAAGTGAAAAGAAGGGGTATATATATATATATATATATATATATATATATGAAATCCTTTTGGGATAGTCTATTATTTCAGAAAACTTTATAAAATATAGAAATGCTTAACCTAAGAAGAAACCCTAATTTAGAATGGTTGGCAGATGGGCATTTAATAGCTCTAATGTTGGTTTTTATTTTAAAAAAAGATTTTATTTATTTATTTGACAGACAGAGATCACAAGTAGGCAGAGAGGCAGGCAGAGAGAGAGGAGGAAGCAGGCTCCCTGCTGAGCAGAGAGCCTGATGCGGGACTGGATCCCAGGACCCCAGGATCACGACCTGAGCCAACGGCAGAGGCTTTAACCCACTGAGCCACCCAGGCACTCCTTAATGATTTTTAATAAGTTGGCTATTTTCAAGATAGAACAAGGAATTCAAAAATATATCAAAGCAAAAGGAAATGCCCTGGTTGATCAATATGTCAAACATTATACCTAAACAAAATACCACTTCTCACACACACACACACACACAAAACCACAACACCATGTATTTGCAGAAATTCAAGGAGAATATTATGAAATATTATGCAATGCCATCCTTTTGTTCCAGAGTTAGAAAACGGCATTTATTACATGGAAATAATCCCTTTCACACTTAAAAGTGGCTGCCTGTGACCTCAAATGAAATCTTAAAAAGACTTTATATGTCATTACCTGCACATTTAGGACAAATTGGACAGTGTACTCAACATTAGTGAAGAAACAACTTCATTATCTTTTAATGATGGTGCCAAAAATGTATAATATTATTTGATAAAACTATGCAGAAATTTGGACCCAAACCACATCATTGGGTGGTCCCTAATAACTGCTATTCAACTGGCAATACAAAGGCTTGCTGGCTATTATCCAAAACCTGGACTGGTATGTGCTTTCTTGTTAAGTGGATTTCCACATTAAGGTTAGTAGCTGGGGACATCTCTTGTTATCCATTTTGGCCCATCACTTTTAATTCTCAGAAGAAGAGTTAAGTGAATGCAAGAATGGGATAAACTAGGGCAGCCGGTTGACTAAATTGTTTAAGCATTGGACTCTTGGATTTGGCTTAGGTCATGATCTCAAGATTGTGAGAGCCCCTGGTCAGGCTCCTCATTTGGTGTACAGTCTGCTTGAGATTCTCTCTCTCTCTCAAATAAATAAACAAATCTTAATGAATGAGATAAACTAGACCTTAATCTTAGGACCTAAATCTTAACCATCCAAAGGGAATTGTGGATTTTTTTGCTCTCAGCTCAAGCCTCTTCATTTTTTAATAAAAAAGTCTGAAATAGGGTGGATTCTACATATCATAATTCAAAGACTATTCAGGGGGAACAAGAAAATGTTAACAACTCTTGGCCAAAAATATCGCGTAATTGAACAGGAAGCAATTAGTTCAGAATAGAGTCATTTTAGATATAATGTTCATTTTTTGAGGGTGAATGTATGTGGTTTTAAGAAAAGACTATTGTGCTTGCATTCCCTACAAGTTTCTCTGTAACTTTATATATTACTATTAATATTACCATTTACTGTATTTACTATTACTATTACTGGGGAACAAGGAATCATTAAATTGAATATTTTGGCTAAAACTCCCATATTGGTTCTGCAGACTCTGGATTAGGAAAAAAGGTGCTTAGTTGCATACTGATGATGACACAATTGTTTGCTCATAAGCAAGAAATTCAGCAATACCTTAGATCCTGCTCCAAGAATGTATTTGCCAAAGTGCTCTTGTAACCACTCAACTTAAGAGTAATAGTAGATCAGTATTTAAAGAACCATTGTTGAAAAAGCTAACATTTCCTGTGGTAGTGCCAATCATTTTGTGTGTTTAAACAAGTTTAACAGGGGACTGTTAGCCGTAGTAAAGTGAGAGTCACTGCTTTACAAAGGATAACAATTTTTTTTTCCACAGAAGACAATCATTATTGCCCTTACACTCCAACAAAATCAACAACAACACAGTGTTTTATCATGTATTAAGTTAAAAGTGAGGAGGGCAATAGATAACTTTGTCAGCTTGGACAAGTCAGACATAAGCAATTACAAATAACACAGTAATCCATGTCTATATTCTTAGAGCCTAACAGTGAGCCTAAAAAGAAATGTTCTAAAAAGTGTAAACCATGCTGCTAGTTTTCACAAAAATAACTTCTGGGGTATACAGTATATATACTTAACATGGTCCTTTGGAAATAAAATAGAGTATCCAAAAGTGTTATTGAGTTAAGCAAAGATGTTTTAATGGGCCATTAAATGAGAGGTGTGGAACAGAGGTTGCATAATAAGAGCAGTATATAATTATGTATATATAGAATGCATATCTATAGATTGCTCTCAGAAAATAGACAAAAATATCCATACAGATTAATATGTAACATTCTCTTCAATTATAAAAAGACATTGAGACCTAAACTTTGTGTTTACATTACAGATACATATAGGAGAACATTCATTCTCACATTAAAATGAATGTTACTCCCAGGATATGAGAATAAAATAAAGATATGTATCACTGCATAATTGGTGAAATACAAATTCTATGTTTGAGTGTTACATATTCTAACTGTATACTCCTTGTTAACTTAAGATCAATATTTAATCTTTGAAAGGTATGAAAACACACAAAATAAGTACTCTACAAATATAAATCTATGAGACAATAACTGAAAAGATACACACCCACCTTAATAGTTGTTACTTTTGGAAAGAAGCATGAGATTAAGGATAAAAAAGGAGTTTTCATTTCTTATTCTATAGAAGTCTGAATTGTTTAAAAATGAGCATGTATCCTTGAGTTACTTTTTTTTTTTACTTTAAAGATAATTAAAATATAATTATGATTTAGATATCCAAATATATCTGCATAGATACTTGATAATGTTTCAAGAAAATATTTAGTCATGTGCTTGGGTGGGTCAGTTGGTTAAGCAGCTGACTTTGGCTGGGGTCATGATCCTAGTGTTCTGGGATTGAGCTCTACAACCAGCTCTCTGCTGTGCAGAAAGCCTTCTTTTCCCTCTGCGTCTGTCTCCCTCTCTCTCTCTCTCTCTCTATCTTTCATGAATAAATAAATAAAATTTTTAAAAAAAGAAAAAATAGTTGTCAATTTTAAAAGATACATGTAAATTACATAAAAATCAAAGCAATCTCTGTCTTTCCACATATACATGTGAAATAAAATGCTTTTTCTTCATCTTCAAAAAGTATACAAAATAATTATATTATAAAAATTTTGTTTGATAACCAATTTAATAAATTGGTCTTAAAATTTGGATAACTTCCAATAGTATAAGTGAATAAAATGCAGAAATTAAATATTTTCTATGAACACAAACTTTATGCATGAGAGTGCTTTGGAAGGAAAAATCTTTTTCACAATAGGGATGATTATAAAGTTTAAAGTATAGCATTGTTTAAAATGGAAATGTGAAGATGAAGGTCAAAATATGAGTAAAAAATGCATATTTGATAATGAGATCATTTCACACAGGATTTTTAGCACCCAGAAGCCACTTTAAAGAGAAATGATTAATAGTTCTTAAAATTCACTTTACATAGTGTTATAAGATAATCCACTTAACTATAATATATCTTTTTCACATTTCATATAACAAAAGATAAAAATGTTAAGTAGTGCTTTTCCATGGAGTACTAAAAGTTACATACTGAATGACATCAAAAAGGAGAGTTATAGAAATTTCTATTTATATAATAATTACATGCATTTTCTTGCAGGAGTAGCTGTGTTTTATTTATTTATTTATTTATTTATTAGCTGTAGTGCTTTTAATATTTATTTATTAACAACTAATGTGGGCCATAGAACAACCAGGGCCATTCCTAAGTGTATCTTTGCCTCATTCACCAGTACCAATTCTCTTTATGCTCAGCACACACATTTTGTTATTGCCATACTCAAATATTTCCAATTTCTTATTCTTATGTTTTCAAATGTGGCAAAATTTCTTCATTTTTAAAAATTGGGGTATAATGGCATATAACATTATGTTAGTTTCAGGTGTACAACATAATGATTTGTTATTACAAAAGAATAACCACAATAAATCTAGTTAACATCTGTTGCCATACATAGTTTTAAATGTGTGTGTGTGTGTGTGTGTGATGAGAATTTTTAAGATCTACTTTCTTAGCAACTTTCAAATATGTAGTACAGTATTATAAAGTATAGTGATCATGCTGTACATTACATCCTCATGACTTACTGATTTGTAACTGAAGGTTTGCATCTTTTGACCCACTTCATTTCACCCACCCTTCAACTATGGCAACTACCATTTGTTGTGTGTAACTATGAGCTTGGTTTTTGATTTTTAAACTTTTATTCTTGCCATTTTTTTATATTCCATATACAAGTGAGATAATACAGTCTTTATTTCTGTCTGACTCATTTTACTCAGCGTAATGCTGTCAAGGTCTACCCATATTGTTGAAAATAATTTTATATATATATTTTTTTCTTTATCCATTCATCCATTGATGGACACTTAGGTTTTTCCATATCTTGGTTATTGTAAATAATGCTACAATGAACATAAAAGTGAACACATCTTTTTAAGTTAGTGTTTTGCTCTTTTTAGATAAAAACCCAGAAGTGGAATTGCTAGATCATAAGGAAATTCTATTTTCAATTTTTTTTTTTTTTAGGAAATTCACATTTTTTTCCTATAATGGTTTCCCCAGTTTACATATCTACCCACAGTGCCTACGGGTTCCCTTTTCTCCACATCCTTGCCAATAACTTTTTATTTCTTGTAATTTTGATAATAGCCACTATAATAGGCATGAGGTAATATATCATTGTGAGTTTGATTTGCATTGCCCTCATAATTAGTGATGTTGAGCACCTCTTCATGTACCTGTTGGCCATGCATCCATATGTCTTCTTTGAAATATTTTTTGATCTGATTGTTTTTTGTGATTGAGTTATAGGAATTCTTTATATATTTTACATATTAACTCCTTATCAAATATATAATTTATACATAGATTTTTCCTATTTCACAGGTTTCCTTTTCATTTTATTGATTTTTTTTTCTCTGTGCAGAACATTTTTAGTTTTATTTAGTCCCATTTATTTATTTTTGCTTTTGTTGCCTTTACTTTTGGAGTTAGATCCAAAAAAATCACAACCAATACTGATGTCAGTGCCAATGTTTTTCTCTAGGAGTTTTATGATTTTGAAACATACATCCAAATTATTAACCCATCTTGAATTAATTATTTGTGTATGTTTAAGATAGAGGTATAGTTTCATTCTTTTTCATGTGACTGCCCAGTTCTCCTGACAGCATTTGTTGAAGAAACTGCCCCTTTCTCGTATATTCTTGACTCTTTTGTTATAAATTAATTGCCTATATATTCATGGATTTATTTCTCAATTCTGTTCTGTTCAATTGATACATGTGCCTATTTTGTTTAAGATTTTATTTATTTATCTGAGAGAGAGAGAGAGAGAGAGAGAGAGAGAGTATGCAGGGCTCAATCCCAAGGCCCGGAAATGAACACATGAGCTGAAGGCAGATGCTGAACAAACTGAGCCACCCACAGGCCCCTTTATGTGTCTATTTTTATGCCAGTTCCATTCTGTTTTGATTCTGTGGATTTGTGGTATAGTTTGAAATCAAGGAGTGTGATGCCTCTAGCTTTAGTCTTCTTTTTCAAGATTGTTTTGACTGTTTGGGGTCTTCTGTGGGCATACGGATTTTAATATGGTTTGTTCTATTTTTGTGAAAAATGCCATGGGAATTTTGATATGGATTGTATTAAATCTGTAGATTGCTTTGGGTAGTATGGACATTTTAATGACATTAGTACTTCCAATCCATGACAATGGCGTATCTTTCTATTCATTTGTCTTCAAATTCTTTTATCAAATGTCTTACAGTTTTCAATGTACAGGTCTTTCTCCTCCTTGGTTACATTTATTGCTAAGTATTTTAACTTTTTGATAAAATTGTGAAAGGAAGTATTTTCTTAATATGCCTTTCTGATAGTTATTAGTGTATAGAGACAACACATTTATGTATATGGATTTTGTGTTATGCAACAATACTGAATTTATTCATTATTTATAACAGTTTTTTGGTGGAGCCTTTAGAATTTTCTATATATAGTGCCATGTCATCTGCAAATAGTGACAGTTTTACTTTTTTCTCTCCAATTTGGTTACATTTATTTCCTTTTTTAAATTAATTGTGCTGACTATGAATTCCAATACCATGTTAAATAAAAGTGGCAAAAATGGGCACTCTTATTCCTGATCTTAGAAAAAAAGCTTTCATCTTTCACTATTGAGTATAATATTAGATGATGGCTTGTGATATATAGACTTTATGCTTTGAGATACACTTGATATATAGTTTTTTAAGAGTTTTTATCATGAATAGATGTTGAGTTTTGTTAAGTGTTTTTTTCTGCATCTATTAAGAAAATCATGACTTTTATTCTTCATTTTATTAATATGGCATTCACGTTATTTCATTATTTATTGTTCTGCATCCCTGGAATAAAGTCCACTTAATCATTGTATATGATCCTTTTAATGTATTATAGAATTGGATTTGTTAATATTTTGTTGAACATTATTATATATGTATTCATCAGGGATATTGGCCTATAATTTTTTGTGTGTGCCATTCTTCTCTGATTATGGCTTCAGGGTAATGCTGGCCTCATAAGTGGGTTTGCAATTCTTTCCTCCTCCTCTTCTTCTTTTTCATTATTTTATTTTTTTCCTAAAGAGCTGAGAAGGATTAGTACTAATCTTTCTGTAAATGTTTGGTAGAATTTACTGGTATAAATTGGTAGTAAAGTCATCTAGTCCTGGTCCTTTGTTTCTAGGGAGGTTTTTGATTACTGCTTCAATCTCCTTACTAATAACTGGTATGTTCAGATTTTATATTTCTTCGTGACTCAGTCTTGGTAGATTGTATGTTTCTAAAAATTTATGTTTTTCTTCCAGGTACTCATATATGTTGACAAATAGTTATTATATTGTTTCTTATAATCCTCTGCATTGCTGTGGTATCACTTATAGAGGCAACTCTCTGATTCTTGAGTTTATTTATTTAAATCTCCTCTCTCTTTCCTGGTGAGTCTAGCTCTTTAAACTCTCTGACTCTGTCAGTATTGTTTATACACTTAAAAAAAAAACAGCTTTTAGTTGGATTATTTGCTTCTGGGGTGCTAAATTGTACAAATTCTTTACATATTTTGGATATTAACCTTTATCAGATATGTCATTTACAAACATCTTTTCTCATTCATTCAGTAGGTTGCCTTTTAATTTTGCTGCTTCCTTCATTGTGCAGAAGTATTTTATTTTGATGTAGTCCCAATAGTTTATTTTTGCTTTTATTTCCCTTGCCTCAGAGGACATATCTAGAAAAAATGTTGCTATGGCCAATGTCAGAGAAATTACTGCCTGTGCTCTTTTCTAGGATTTTTATGGTTCCAGACCTCACATTTATATCTTTAATCCATTTTGAATTTATTTCTGTGTATGATGTAAGAAAGTGGTTCAGTTTCATTCTCTTGTATGTAGCTGCTCAGTTTTCTCAGTGCCATTTTGAAGAGACTGTCTTTTGGATATGTCAAAGATTAACTGAGTACATAATTGTGGGTTTATTTCTGGATTTTCTATTTTATTGATATACTTGTTTGTGTACCAGTACCATATAGTTTTGATTACTATAGCTTCATAATATGACTTAAAGTCTGGAATTGTGATACCTCCAGTTTTGCCTTTCTTCTTCAAAATCACTTGGCTATTTGAGCTCTTTGTGGTTCCACGTACATTTTAAGATTTTTGTTGTTGTTGTTGTTGTTGTTGTTGTTCTAGTTCTGTGAAAAAATGCTCTTGGTATTTTGATAAGGATTGCATTAAATCTATAGATTGCTTTGGTAGTATAGATATTATAGCAATGTTTGTTCTCTCTATGCATGAGCATGGGATGTCTTTTCATTTCTTTGTATCATCTTCAATTTCTTAAAAACTGTGCAGAAGAAATGATCAGACATTTCTTCAGTAAAGACATCCTGTTGGCCAACAGACATATAAAAAGATGCTCAGCATCACTCATTACCATGGAAATGTAAATTAAAACTATAATGAACCATAAAACTCACATCTGTCAGAATGGCTAAAATCAAAAACATGAAAAACAACAAGTGTTGGCAAGAATGTGGAGAAAAATAAATTCTCTTACACTGTTGGTGGGAATTTAAACTGGTGCAGCCACTGTGGAAAACAGTATATAAGTTCCTCAAAAATTTAAGAATAGAGTTACCCTATGATTCAGCAATTGCACTAATTTACCTTAAAATACAGAACCACTGATTCAAGGGATACATGCCTTCCTGTTTATTGAAACATTATTTACGATAGCAAAATTATGGATGCAACCCAAGTGTTCTATAGATAAATGGATAAATAAGATATTGTATATATACATAATGAACTATTATTCAACCATCAAAAAGAATGAAACCTTGCCCTTTGCAATAACATGGTTGGAGATAGACGGCATAATGCTAAGCAAAACAAATGAAGGAAAGACAAATGCCATATAATTTCACTCATATGTGAAATTTAAGAAACAAACAAACAAAAATAGGCAAAGGGAAAAAGAAAGAGACATAGAGATACAAACTATGAAACAGAAGTATATCTCCTAGCTATAGAGATCAAACTGATGATTACCAGAGAGGATGTGGGTGGGGGTAATGTATAATAGGCAATGGGGATTAAGGAGTACACTTGTCATGGTGAGCACAGAGTAATATATGGAGTTGCTAAATCACTATATTGTACACCTGAAATTAATCTAACACTGTATGTTATCTACACTGGAATTTAAATAAAAATTTTAGAAAACCAATTTTTAGTTTAATTAATCTCATCATTGTATTTTTAATCTCTATTTTATATATTTATGCTCTAATCTTTTTTAATCCCTTCCTTCTACTAACTTTTAACTTCATTTGTTCTTTTCCTAGTTCCTTTAGATGTAAAGTTAAATTGTTAATTTGTGACTTTTTTTCTTGTTTCTTGATGTAGGCATTTACCATTATGAACATACCTTTTAGAACTGCTTTTGATGCATTTTATAAGTTTTGGTGTGTTTTCATTTTCATTTATCTCAAGGTATTTTTCTATTTCTCTTTTGATTTGATTTTTAGGTATTTTTGGATTTTACAGCTTTCTTTTAACTGATTTCTAGTATCATTCCCTTATGGTCAGAAATGGTACTTAATATAATTTCAGTATTCTTAAATTTATTATTAAGACTTGTTCTGTGACCTAACCTATGATGTATCCTGGAGAATGTTACATGTCTACTTGAGAAGAATGTGTATTTAGTTGCTTTTGGATGGAATGTTCTATAAATATCTGTTAAGTCCATCTGGTCCAACATGTTATTAAGGGTAATGTTTCCTTATTGCATATCTGTCTGGAAGATCTTTCCATTGATATAAGTGGAGTATTAAAGTTCCATTCTACCATTGTATTGCTATCTTTTTCCTTTTTTAGTCCTGTTAATATTCACATATTTAGATGCTTATATGTTGAAAGCGTAAATATTTACAAATGTTATGACCTTTTGTTGGATTGACTGCTGTATGAGTATGTAATGTCCTTCTTCATCTCTTTGTACAGATTATTTTTTAAAGTTCATTTTATCTAACTATAGCTTTGTCAGATTTTTTTGTTGTTGTTTCATTTGGATAGAATATATTTTTCCATCCCTTCATTTTCAGTCCATGTGTTTCCTTACAACGGAAGTAAGTTTTCTGTAGGATATCTATCTATATCTATATAATCTATATATCTATATCTACCTGTATATAGATATGCTTGCTTTTTTCTTCCAGCCATTCATCTGCTCTTTGTCTTTTTATTGGAGAATTTAGTCCATATACATTAAAGTAATTGTTGCCTTTTAGTTAATTGTTTCTTGGCTATATTGTAGTTCTTCATTTCTTCTTCTTCTCTTGTTCTCTTCCTTTGTGTTTTAATGGCCATAGTGGTATGCTTACAGTTTACCTTTTGTGTAACTACTATAGGTTTTGCTTCATCACTATCATGAGGATTATATATAACATTTATTATAGTCCATTTAAAATTGATAATTTAAGTTTGAATGAATTCTAAAGCTCTACATTTTTACTCTCTCTAACATTTTTTGGTTTTTGGCATCATGTTTTATACTTTCTATCTTGTGTATCCCTTAATTAACCATTGTAGTTATAGTTATTTGTACTAGTTTAGTCTTTTAACCTCAATACTAGCTTTTTAAGTGATTAATTTTTACCTTACTATATATTTACCTTTATCAGTGAGATTTATACTTTCAAATGTTTTCCTGTTACTAGTTAACACCTTTTATTTTTTAGCCTAAAGAATTTTGTTTAACATCAATGGTGATGAACTCTTTTAACTTTGTCTGAAAAGTTCTTTATCTTCCCTTCAATTCTAAATGATAGCTTTTCCAGGTAGAATATCTTGGCTGGAAGTTTTTTCCTCTCAGTACTTTGGATATATTGTGCTACTCCTTCTGACCTATAAAATTTCTGCTGAAGTAAGCCTTACAGGGTTTCCCGTGCACATAAAAAAGTGTTTTTCCCCAACTGGTTTAAGATTATCTCCCTGTCTTTAACTTTTGACATTTTAAATAAAATATGTCTTGGTGTATATCTCTTTGGGTTCATCTTATTTGGGGTAATTTGGGCTTTCTTGGTGGATGTCTGTTTCCTTCTCCAGCTTAGGGAATTTTTCAGCCATTATTTCTTCAAATAAGGTTTTTTCACCTTTTTCTTTCTTTTCTTTGGACACCCCTATAATGCAAATAATCTAACTTCACTTTTTTTCTCTTCTTTTCTTTTCTTTTCTTTCTTTCTTTCTTTCTTTCTTTTTTTTTTCTTTCTTTATTTTGCTTTTCTTTCTCTTTCTATTTCTTCTGTGATTGGATGAATTTCACTGAAATGGCTCTGGGTTCATGGATCCTTTCTTCTGTTTCATCCAGTGTGTTGTTGAACCCCTCTAGTTTTTCAACTCAGTTATTGTATTCTTCAGATCTGTGACTCTATTTGATACTTAAAAAAAATATTTTAGAGGCACCTAGATAGCTCAGTTGGTTAATATCCAACCCTTGGTTTTAACTCAGATCATGATCTCAGGGTTCTGAGATCAAGACTCCATGCTTAACATGGAGTCTACTTAAGATTCTCTCTCCCTCTGACCCTCCCTCTATTCAGGTGTCCTCTCTTTCTTTCAAATAAATAAATGAATATTTAAAAAATTACCCTTTGGGGATTCAAGTTGGCTTAGAACTTGTAGAGTTTTGGGGATCCTGGATGGCTCAATTGGAAGAACATCTGACTCTTGTTTTTGGCTCAGGTTGTGATCTCCAGGTTGGGAGACTGAGCCCTATATTAGGCTCTGCACTCAGTGGAGAGTCTTCTTCCCTCCCCCTCTGCCTCTCCCACCCTCCTATGAAATAAATAAATCTTAAAAAAAAAAAAGAACTTGTAGAGCTTTGTTATTTTTTGTTAAGTGCTTTAAGCACTCTTTCTCCTTATAAAAGTGGTGAATTTAAGTCAACATGAAGTAGGCATTTAGGACATTATTTTCTGGCATTAAAGAGAAAATTCTGAATTTTAGAAATGAAGTGTTTTACTAATTGGAGAGAACAAGTTAGCCCATAAATATCCTGATATATTTTCATAGTAGCCTTAGTTAGAAGGCATAAAAATTAGTTGATGTGATAGAAATAAAGAAGTATTCACAGGTATCAGAGATACATGTATAAACTTTTCTCTGAATAGTCATATATTATAAACCTGCACTGACTAAATAATCACCTTCTATCTTGAAAGCTACAGAAAGCACAACTCTTATGAAGATCATTATCAGAATAGGCAAAATTCAAACATAAATATAGACATGTGCATTAATAAAAACATAATTTACAATAATGAAAAATTAAGAAAATTAGAATAATACTAAGTATACAACAATGGGAAATTGGAAGTTATGACACCCTCATACAATGGACTATTAGGAAGCCATGAACGTATTTGTTTCCCAAGAGTATTTAATGCTGTAGGACATGCTTATGTTGTATGGAAAAAGTAAAAAGAAATGGAAAATTTAAAAAAAAAACTATTTTGCCACATGTCATGAAATATTGTTTCAAGAAGGGCTATTAATAAGTCCAAAAACTATTAAAAGAATTATTTGTGATAAACCAAACTTTCGTTTGGTTCTAAGACCCTTTCACAAAGACTACTTTTTTTTTTTTTAAAGATTTTATTTATTTATTTGACAGAGAGAAATCACAAGTAGATGGAGAGGCAGGCAGAGAGAGAGAGAGGGAAGCAGGCTCTCTGCTCAGCAGAGGACCTCGATCCCAGGACCTTGAGATTATGACCTGAGCCAAAGGCAGCGGCTTAACCCACTGAGCCACCCAGGCGCCCACAAAGACTACTTTTCATAGACTGTTTCGACAAACTTGTTCTAAAGAACATTTGAACACAAGTGGGAATTTAAATATGCACTAGATATTAGATGGTGTTAAAAACAATAATTGATTTTGTTAGATTTAATGCTATTTTGACTATGTAGGAAAATACTTTTTTTAAGATTTTTATTTATTTACTTGACAGAGAGGGGTTTTTTTGTTTGTTTGTTTTGTTTTGTTTTTAGGAAAATACTTCTTTAGAGAATATTATCCAAGATGGAAAGAAGTTGAAAGGAATATCTGTGTTTTTCCAGTAAAGATGTTGTGCTATGGGGGCACCTAGGTTGCTCAGTCATTAAAGCCTCCCACACTTGATTTCAGCTCAGGTCAGATCTTGGGGTTATGAGATTGCGCCCCCCTATGGGGTTCCCTGCTCAGTGGGGTCTTTTTGAGAACCTTTCCTCTGATCCTTCCCCCTGACTTATGCTCTTTTTCTCAAATAAATAAAATAAATCTTAAAAATAAAAAAGGAAATCTCTGTGTTTTTCAAATAATGAAAAATGCATACATAAAGGCAGTAGATAAGAAAAAAACAATAAAGGTATGAGACTGAAAATAATAGATAAAAGGTACTAATGAGGAAGTAAGGTAAAAGATTAGGTAAAGGTAGTAGATAGTTTCTATAGAGTAAGAAGAGGAATAGTCTTTGAAAGCAGATCATCTGTATCTGATCTTCTGAAATGTAGAGCAGAGGATTTTGAGGTGCAGTATACAAAATATTATTTGTTTCACACCACTGTGATATGAGTATATGTGGCTAATGCTCTGAGCAAAAGCACAGAAATTGTGAAATTACTCTTTCTCTTAAATGTTATTTTTGTAAAACTCATTTCTAAAAAATTTTTTTTAAGATTTATTTATTTATTTGACAGAGAGAGAAAGAGAGAGAGAGAACAAGTAGGCAGAGAGGCAGGCAGAGAGAGAAAGAGAAGCAGTCTCCCCGCTGAGCAGAGAGCCCAATGCAGGGCTCGAGCCCAGGACCCTGAGATCATGACCTGAGCTGAAGGCAGTGGCTTAATCCACTGAGCCATCCAGGCGCCCCTATAAAACTCATTTCTATGGAAATAAATTACATAATAGTATTTCTTTCACAAAACCTTCACATGTATCTGCCAGCCTGGTAAGGTATATATTTTCCTTTATGCACAGCATATATTCCTATTCTCTTTTTGTATATGCTGGATTTGGGAGAAAAAATATCACATAATGGTTACCTCAAAACATGTCAATTGTTTACATACTATACATATCTCATTTCATACCAAATGTTATTTGTTGCTCATAGAGTGGGGAAATCTTCCTCATCTCTCCTCCCATTCTTCTCTATGACATCCGTTTGAACTGTCTTGATAAACTTTCAAGAAAAGAAGTTATCAACATAACCATGAGGTAACATTTTATTAAATATCTTCCAAATTTTTCTTCCCCACTTTTGTTTTTCTAGTCCTCCAACTAATTACCAATATAAATCATGGGAGTTACTTAGAAAGTGCTGTGCTTTACATCCATTGTTTATATCTAGGCTTCAGCCAATTTTATTTTCCAACTTTGTACAATTTTGGTAGAATCTAATCTATTCTCAGGTCAACCAATATATTTTTTCCCATATCTTATAAAACTACTATTAATGTAAGATCTGTTTTTAATAGCAACACATTTTCTCTATGTAAGTTTTAGAACATGAAATCATTTATATACTTCAGATAAAAATGAAGTTTATTATATAATTTAATGCAATATTGTAAATGTCTTTTCTATATATTGAAAATCATACTCTCAGTTGGAATTTTTTTGTTTTGTTTTGTTAGTCACATTCTAAAGTTCTCAAGCATTCTGTATTTAAAGAAATAAAATGATAAAGCACATTGGTCATTTCTACAAACTAAAAATCTATACTGTGATTTATTTCTTATAGGGCAAATTTTAATCAAATTATACAGAAAAACAATGTGAAAATTTCAATATTGTATTTTCCTGCTGATATGTTGAATATATTAAAATACTGACAACTATAGTAGTTTTCAAATAAGCTGATGAATGGAGAGGTTTTTGAAAAAATAATTGAAGAAATATGTTTCTCTGTTACAACATTTATGTAGAGTCTATGATCTAAACTGAAATGGTGAATGATGAAATTAAAACATCTAAAGGAAAAAATTTCTTTTATAACAACAAATTTATATATTTTAAAATTAGTTGATTGTTTATATTCCTCCCTCAAACTCTTACCAAGGATAATAATTTTTTTCTTAAAATATATGTATTGGATGGAACTAGAGGGTATCATGCTTAGCGAAATAAGTCAATCAGAGAAAGACAACTATCATATGATCTCCCTGATGTGAGGAAGTGGAAATGCAACACGGGGGGTTAAGGGGGTAGTAGAGGAATAAATGAAACAAGATGGGAATGGGAGGGAGACAAACCATAAGTGACTCTCAATTTCACAAAACAAACTGAGGGTTGCTGGGGGGAAGGGGTTTGGGAGAGGGAGGTGGGGTTATGGACATTGGGGAGGGTATGTGCTATGGTGAGCACTGTGAAGTGTGTAAACCTAGTGATTCACAGACCTGTACCCCTGGGGATAAAAATATATTATATGTTTATAAAAAATTTTTAAAAAATTAAAAATAGAACTACCATATGATCCAGAAAAAAATATATATGTAAAACCTGAATATTATAATTAGAGATTATATAAAAAATATTTATCAATTTTCTTAATTATAATTAATTTTCAAATAGAAAATATAAGTTCTGTAGAGAGTGCATGTAAAATTGTAGACAATTTTATACCTGGCAGAGATAGAATGACATTTTGTATGTAGCTGTATAAATAACATTCACATCATATTTTGTACTTCATTTTATGAATGTAATAATCAGAACCATTTATCAGATATACATGGCTGATATCTAAATAACCTTAGTTATGGACACCTGGATAGCTCACTCAGTTAAGTGTTTGCCTTTGGCTCAGGTCATGATCCCAGGATCCTGGGATCCAGCCCACTCAGGATCCCTGCTCAGTGGGGAGTCTGCTTCTACCTGCCACTCTCCCTGCTTGAGCTCTCTCTCTCTGGCAAATAAATAAAATTTTAAAAATAAAAAATAAAATAACTTTAGTTATAATTTTAAGGTAAACAAAGCAAATATTTAAATATAATGGAGCTTTAAATTTAGATTTACATCTGATTTGGACATGCACAGAGCTTGATTCTGTTATTTGACAAAAAAATAGTACATGGTATTGTATACTATAAATTATGTGATACTAATATATTTTTGTGGATATTTTATATGTGTCGAGCATTTAAAAAACCTTTATTAAATAGTGGAACACATATTATTAACTGTTACAGTAGAAAATATGGAAATAATTCCTATGTGTATTTTTTGCATTCATGCTCATCGGTGGTCAAATTTTACAATAGCTTCTAAGAGTACAAGAGTATAGAATTCAAGGGAAGTTTTCAATAAAAAGATTTCAATTTTCACATGGAGTTCTAAATACACAACAAAAATAAAAATAAGTAAGTCCATAGATAGCCAGACTCAAACAGTTATGGTAATGATTAATTTGAATATCAGATCAAAATGGAGTCATTCTATTAATTTTCCAACTGTTAAATTAGTCCATGATTATTCTTTTTAACCACTAGGGTCTTGGTTTGGTAGAAGTGAATATGTTTCAAAATTCCTTAAGTATTTCAAAATATGAAGAAAAATTCAAATCATATTTAAACTTCAAATAAAAACTGAAATGTAACTGTCACCAGGAAATATTAATAATCACAATGTAAATAAAACACAGTGTTTCCTTTTAAGTCTGTTGACAGCTTTAACTAATTAGTTGAAATATCCCTACAGATACAATCATGATTAGCCAAAGTCCTAAAAATATCATGGCTGACTTCTGATTTTACCTTTAACATTTTAAGGACCTAAAAGTTGTCACATACAATTTTCAACAAGAAAAATTTTAAAAAGGTAAACTGAAATCAGTGACTTACATGGGATCCATCAGAGAGTTGAAGCCACAGAACAAATTATTATCTGATATCTAGACACAGGAAAATATCACACTTGGGGTCTGTTTACTTGGAGCAGAAGTTAATGAAGCAATAAACTGGTAGGAACATTTTAAGAGTAATTTTGAGTGTAGGCTAGCATTAGAGCAAAAAACTCCTTGGAATAGATGTTACCTAATGAAGCCCTTTACCCTTTTGTGGGTTTTACTTCCAGGAACCCTACCAAGTTCAAATGGTGAAGCCAAGAGAGACATCCTCATAAGTCCAGAATGGGGTAGGGCAAAGACAGCATTTTAAAATAGTCCCAGAACATTCTTCAAAACAAATGTTTACTTTTGAAAAAAAACTATTTGGTCAGAGCTTTATTTCACTTTGGAGTAGGGCACTTACCCAATTGTACCACCTGTAGCTTTCCTGTCTCATTTAAGGAGAACTGCAAAACACTTGTGAAGACCACAGACCGTGGACAAAAAATCCACTAAAAAGTTAAAATTTAACCAAAAGGTTATAGAATGCTCCCTTTCTCTCATATCATAATACCACATTAATAGGGTTCCAGTGTATTAGCAGTAGATTATAGCTATAAGAGCTAAAAGGTGCAGACTCTTTCTAATAGTCATTAAGAAAGCCTAAGGCAACAGGGGAGGCCAAAAAATAAAAATAAATAAAGCTAAAAAATTTGACATCTCTGATACCTACAGCTAAAACAAACATTAGACATAGCCCAATTCTAAGGCAAAGTAACAAAACCTTAAACCAAAGACTTATTTAGCCTTTTTCCTCTTATCTGATACATCATGTCCAACTTTCAAGAAAAAAGTTACAACTAGAGCTGAAGGCAGAAAAAAAAAATAGTGTAAAGAGACAAAGCACACATCACAACCAGATTCAGAGATGACATACATTTTGGAATGATCAAACAGAGAATTTAAGTATAAATAATATGTTAAGGTCTTCATTAGAAAAGCAGATGACGTGGGGAGCCTGGGTGGCTCAGTGGGTTAGGCCGCTGCCTTCAGCTCAGGTCATGATCTCAGGGTCCTGGGATTGAGCCCTGCATCAGGCTCTCTGCTCAGTGGGGAGTCTGCTTCCTCCCTCTCTCTCTGCCTGCCTCTCTGCCTGCTTGTGATCTCTGTCAAGTAAATAAATAAAATCTTAAAAAAAAAAAAAAAAGAAAAAAGAAAAGCAGATGACCTGCAAAAACAGGTGGGCAATGTAAACAAAGAGATAAAAACTCTAAGAAAGTAGGCATGCCCGGATGGCTCAGTTGGTTAAATGTCTGTTTTTGGCTCAAGTCATAACCCCACAATTCAGGGATGGAGTCTCATATTGGGTCCCCTGCTCAATGGGAAGCCTATTTCTCCCTCTCCTGTCACTGCCCCTGCCTGTGCTCTCTCTGTCAAAGAAATGAAATCTTGGGAAAAAAAAAAAAAAAAAAACCTCCAATAAAGTAGTCTTAGAATGTTAGTAACAATAAACACAACAAACACAACAAAATACTTTAAAAAATGAAGAATTCCTTTGATGGACCCATCAACAGACTGGCCGTAGCCAAGGAAATAAGCAGTGAGGTGAAAGATGTGCCACTAGAATTTTCCCAAGCTGAAAAACCTAAGAGAAAAGAGAAAAGAAGAATGAAAAATAATTAACTGTGGAACAATTACAAAAATCATAACATACATATGATAAGAATACCAGAAAAAGAAACAAGAAAAAGGGACGTGAGAAATATTTAAAGTAATAATTGCTGAGAATTGTCAAAAATCAGTGAAAGCATAAAAACACAGAGCCAACCAACACCATCCAAGATAAATACCAAAAGCCGACACCTAGGCTTGTCATATTAAAACTATGGAAAATCAAGAATGAGAGAAAAACTTGAAAGAAGCCCAGGAAAAACACCTTACCTTTTGAGAAACAGGGATCAGAATAGCAGTGGACTTCTTAAAAACTGGAGTCCATGAAAGCAACAATAAAGTGGAGTGAAATATTTATACTGTTGGAAAGAAAAATTCACCAAGCAAGAATTCTATATCCAGAGAAATTACTCTTCAAACACAAAGTTTCCCATGAGGAAATTTATCATCAGCAAACCTGCAGTGCAATAAATGTTAAAAAAAAAAAAAAAAGTTTAGGGAGGAGAAAAAAAACTATACAGATCAGAAGCTCAGATATACAAAATCAAAGAAGAGTGTTGGAAAAGGATCAAGGTAAAGTAAAATACCTTAGCTTTCTTATTTGTAAGTAATCTAGATATTAACCATTTAGTAGTTAAAACAATAACAATATATTGGGTAGTTATACCACGTATATATGTGAGATAAATGGCGGCATAGTCACAGAGAAGAGAAATTTGAGAAAACTACTATACCTGCACTGTATATAAAATGGTCTGTTTAGGTAGGTTAGTTATAAATGCATAGTGTAAATTATAAACCAAAACCTAAAAAACATTATCAAAGAAGTATAAGTGATATGCTAAAAGAGAACAAAAATGAAGTCATAAAATACTTAAAACCAGAGAAGTCAGAAAAATAGGAGTAGAAAAGAAAGACAACAAAGGACAAATGCAATGAGTACAAAAGTCACAAATATTAAAGATATTAATCCAACTATATCAATTATATATTAAACACATCAACTAAAAGATAAAATTGTCAGAGTATTGACTAAGCAGAATTCAGGAAAAGGAAATTTATCAGGGATAAAAATAGTTAATGACAAAAACTCTTAGGAGACCGAACAGTGTTTTATATGCATGTATCTCACAATAGAGTGTCAAAATATAGAAAGCAAGAACTAAGAGAAATGAAAGGGGAAACAGACAATCTACTACTATAATTGGAGAGTTTAACTCCTTTTTGTAGTAACTGATAGATCCAGTAGGCACAATATCAGAAAGGATATAGCTGACTTGAACAGTACTCTCAATATACTGCATCTAGCTGAAATTTTTAGAATACTCCAACCAACAGGAGCAAAATACACATTCATTCAACCTCATATGGAATGTTCTGGGTCATAAACAATCTAATAAATTTAAAAGAATATAAAACATACAAAATATTCTTAGGTCATTATAGAATTACGTAGGAAATTAAGAAAAATTTTTAAAAAGTTGAGAAATTCTCAAATATTTGGAGGGTTTAAAAAAAACCTACCCATTAGCTCCAAAAAAATTAGGTTTAAATATAATAAAACATGTACAGAATCTATATGCAGAAGAATACAAACTCTGAAGAAAAAAATCAAGGATATCTTAATAAAAAGAAGAGAGTCCATGTTTATGAATTGGAAAACAATACCTTTAAAATGTCATTTCTTCCCAAATTGGTCTATAGATTTAGCACAATTCCAATAAAATCCAGGAAACTTTTTTTGTAGATATTGGAAATGGATTTTAAAGTTTTAAGGAAAAGTCAAAAACTTAACCTAAAAAATTTTGAAAAATGACAAAGATTGAAGACTCATGATATCTGATTCATCATAATTTATAGTAATAAAAACAGCATAATATTGGTGAAAAAATAAACACTTTAGTAAAACAAAATAGAGACCTAGACACAGACCCACATAAATGCAGTCTCCTGATTTTCACCAAGGTAATAAATGTAATTCAATGTAGAAAAGATCATCTTCTTGACATGGTACTGGGAATATTAAACATGAAAAGATAAGAACTTTACAAGATCCACAAATATTCACTAAAATGAACTCTAGACACAAATATGAAACATGAAACTGTAACACTTTCTGAAGAAAACACAGAAAAATGTCTAAATGCTTTGGCAACAATTTTTTGGATAAAACACCAGTAGCATGATCCATAAAAGAAAAAAAATGATACATTGGATTTTATCAGTATTAAAGATATATGTTCTGTTGAAGATACCATATAGAGAATGAAAAGTGTTATGGTCCTAAAGAAATTATATGCAAAACACATATATGATAGTAGACTTAATCTAAAATATATAACTCACATTTAAATCTCAACAATAATACAAAAGCCAAATTTTAAAAAGGGGAAAAGATTTGAACAGATTGTCCCATCAAAGAACATGTACAAAAAATAGCAGACAGCAAGCAGCATCATTTGTTATTAGGAAGTTGTAGATCAAAACAAGATACTGCCACATACCCCTAAGAATAGGTAAAATCCAAAAACTGACACGATCAGAATGCAGACTACAGGTAACTCCCATTCCTTTTTTAAAAAATTTTAAATATAATTTTACCATAAAATCCATCATAGTCATCAGCATTTATGCAAACACTTTGAAACTTTTTCAGTATAAATGCCATCAGATTAATGTTTACAACAGATCTATTCTTAATCACCAAAAACTAGTAGTCACCAAAATGACCTTCAATATGTAATGGAATAAACAAACTGTGGTATATCAATATGAAGGATACCATTTAGTAATTAAAAAAAAGAAACTATTAACCAATAAAAAGACATAGATGAAACTTAAGTACACACTGTAAAGTGAAAGAAGCCAATGTATATGATTTCATTTAAATGAGACTGTAAATGATTTCATTTAAATGAGATTCTGGAAAAGGCAGTACTAAGACAATACAAGGATTAGTGGGTGTTAGGAATTTGGGGGAAAGTACATAGTTCCCCGTTCCTTATATATGGGCTGTGCAAAATGTCATACTGCCAAAGAGTACAATATAAAAGGGGCAGGAAGGAGTAACTTTACAGTGGAGAAACTGGACAGATACTACCAAACCATTTGATCAAGGTCAACATTAATTATGATAAATCATGTTATAGTAGGTACCCCTTTATAAAATCCATCTATGAAAAACCCACAGCAAATACATTCTCAAAGGGCAAAGCCTGAAAACCTTTCCCTTAAGATCAGGAACATGATAAGGATGCTCGCTCCCACCATTATTGTTCAACATAGTAATAGAAATCCTAGCAACAGCAGACAGCAAAAAGAAATAAAAGGTATTCAAATTGGCAAAGAAGTAGTCAAACTCTCTCCTTACAGATGACATGATATTTAATGTGGAAAACTCAAAAGACTCCACTCTCAAATTACTAGAACTCTTAAGCAATTCAGTAATGTAGCAGGATACAAAATCAATGCACAGAAATCAGTTGCTTTCTTATACACTAACAATGTAACTGTAGAAAGAGAAATTAGAGAATTAATTTCATTTACAATAGCACCAAAAGCTGCAAGATGCCTTGGAATAAACTTAACAGAAGAGGTAAAGGATCTATAGTCTAGTAACTATGGAACACTCGTGAAAAAAATCAAAGACACAAAAAAATGGAAAAATAGTCCATGCTCATGAATTGGAAAAATATACGTTGTTAAAATGTCTATGCTATCCAGAGCAATCTATACTTTCAACACCACTACAATCAAAATAACAATGGCATTTTTCAAAGTGCTGGAACAAACAATCCTAAAATTTGTATGGAACCAGAAAAGACTGAGAATTGCCAAGGAAATGTTGAAAAAGAAAAACAAAGCTGGGGGAATCACATTACCTGATTTCAAGCTATATTACAAAACTGTGATCACCAAGACAGCATGGTACTGGCACAAAAACTGACACATAGACCAATGGAACAGAATGAAGAGCCCAGATATGGACTCTCAACTCAATGATCAAATAATCTTCAACAAAGCAGGAAAAAATATCTGGTGGAAAAAAGTCTTCAATAATCAAGGCAAAAATGGGCAGAAGATATGAACAGACACTTCTCAAAAGAAGACTACAAATGGCTAACAGACACACGAAAAAGTGTTCATTATCATTAGCCATCAGGGAAATTCAAACCAAAACCACACTGAGATACCTCCTGAGACCAGTTAGAATGGCAAAAATTGACAAGGCAAGAAACAAGTGTTAAAGAGGTTGTGGAGAAAGGGGAACCTTCTTACACTATTAGTGGGAATGCAAGTTGGTACAGCCACTTTGGAAAACAGTGTAGAGGTCCCCCAAAAAATTAAAAATGGAGCTACCCTATGACCCAGCAATTGCACTACTGGGTATTTACCCCAAAGATACAGATATAGTGAAAGGAATGGCCATATGCACCCCAATGTTCATAATAGCAACGTCCACAATAGCCAAACTGTGGAAAGAGACAAGAAGCTCTACAACAGATGAATGGATAAAGAAGATGTGGTCCTTATACACAAGGGAATATTACTCAGCCATCAGAAAGGATGAATACCCAACTTTTGCATCAACATGGCTGGTACTGGAGGAGATTATGCTAAGTGAAATAAGTCAAACATATTAAGTCAATTATCATATGGTTTCACTTATTTGTGGAACATAATGAATACCCTCCAGGGCATTAGAAGAAGGAAGGGAAAAATGAAGGAGGAGAAATGAGAGGGGGAGATGAACCATGAGAGACTATGGATTCTGGGAAGAGGGGAGAGGACTGGGGAGATGGTTTAGCCCAGTGATGGATATTAAGAAGGGCATGGATTGCATGGAGCACTGGATATTATATGCAAACAATGAATCATGGAACCATTACATCAAAAACTAATGATTTACTGAATGGTGACTAATGTAGCATAAGAGAAAATAAATTTTTGTTGGTTAAGCCAAAAAAAAAGAAAGAAAGTCGATACCCTTGATATGATGTCATGAGAAATATTATATCTTTCCTTACAAAAATGTATAGTTTCAGTCTAATTATGAAAAAAAATCAGATAAACCTTCAATTCAGGGATACTCTACAAAACACCTGCCAGAACTCCACAAGAGAATTTTTGTCATCAAAAACAATGCCACAGACAAAAAAGCCTAAGAAAGCATGGCGGCTTATTATAATATGGTATCTTGGGTGGAATCTTGGAACTAAAAATAGACATTAGATAGAAAATTTTAAATTCATATAAAATATAAGCTTCAGCTAATATGTGTCAATATTGGTTCATTAATTGTGAAAATGCACCATATAAGATGTTATTTATAGGGGGAAAAATGGGCATGGGAGTATATGGGAACTCTTTGCAATGTATTTGCAATTTTTTTCTGTAAATCTAAAACTGTTTCAAGAAACAGTTGATATATTTTTTAAAAAGTATTGAACTATCATGGCAACCTTGCCCTTTTCATATATTCATGCCTTGAATGCTAACAAATATAAAATTAATTAAATGACTCTTTTGTTAAAAATAGGATGAAAGGAGACATCTTACAATGTGCTAGGGGAATGCAGTTTTCCCTTTTACGCTATTTAATACAAATGTTCTCTGACAGAATTTGTTTTACATTATTAATCCTGAAAGAGTTTTCATACTTCTTATACTAATGCCAAAATTAAGGATTCAGGAAATGTATCCATATCAAAGTAAAAAGGAAGTGGTTATCCAATTTCCTATGTAAAACCTTGTGCTCTTAAAAAACTGAGAATTGAACCAGACGGAAGATAAAATGTTAGATAAAAATTGATGACAAAAATTACTTTAAAAGACTTTGGAAAAAAATCTAAAAATCCATGATGTGTATTTTCTTTTTTTCTTGCTTGCTGAAAGATAAGTGAGAGCAAAGTTACCATCCATATGTTTCTACAGATATGGAATCACACAAAGAAACACTGTTTCAAACAAACACTCCATTCAACTTCTCTCCAGATCCATTTATTTAGAAAAACTTTTTCCTGTTCAGTGTAAAGAAAGCATATTTTTTTGTTGAAGAATAACCTGGGGATATGATAAATCATTTGTTTTATTTAAAAATAATAATAACCATTATTTATTAAATACATAGAGTATGGTAGGCATTGCCCTAAGTATTTAAACTGAGTTATCTTACTTTAACCATAAAAACCTTAGTAGGGAGTATGTATTATTATTTTATTTCATTTCCATTTTACAAAAAAAAAAAAAAAGAAACCAAATGTATGATCATTTAATCACATATCTAGTAAGCATAAGTGCTAGAATTTGATCTCAGGAATAGTGCTTCAGACTCATGTCCACTTTGCTCCCTAGTCATAAATGAACAAGACTACTTAGCCTACAGAGAAACTTTTCCTCAATCCAGGAGAGTATAATATTTGTAAATATTTATGCATCCACCTAAATGTATAAAGAAAATTTTAACAGACCTATAGATAGAAAAAGACAGCCAAGAATGAGTTGGAATTATTAAAAGGTAATATTGAGAAGTCTTTAGTAGACTAAGAAAAAGGAGAAGATATAAATAAAATCAGAAATGAGACAGGCAATGCTACAGCTGATACCACAGAAACACAAAACATCGTGAGACTACACTAGCAATTATACACTAGCAAGATGGGCAACTTAGAACTGGAAAAATTTTTAGACACATGCAATATACCAAGACTGAATCATAAAGAAACAGGAAATCTGAATATAAGGATAGTCACTGGAAATGCTTGAGTACTCATACAGAGCTGTCTCTTTAATATGTATAGTCCTAGGAGACATAAATGTCAACCTTCATTAGCTCCCAGAGCTAGGTGATTGAGGAACCAGGTTCTTGTTTGGCAGCCCTAACAGTTGGAGTGCTAAATGTTTTTTAAAAAGCTTCTTCTAGAGAGGAGCTGGAGACTTGGTTTGGATAAGGCCATCAGCTCTTCCATGTTCCGAAGAGGATTCCAGTAAGCTCTCACATGTAACCTGATTAGAAGCCAAAACCTCAGGCATAGATGAAAAGTATGCATCATGTTTCTTCCAGAAAGAGAAACCAAAACTAGGCCAGGACACTATAGGAAAGGAAGAGGAAGAGGAGGAAGAAGAGGGAGGAGGAGAAAGGAGGAAGAGAGGGAGGAGAGGGAGGAGGAGGAGAAGAAAGAAGAAGAAGGAGAGAAGAAGGAGGAGGAGGAAGGAAAAAGAAAAGAAAAAGGAAGGAAGGAGAAAGGAGGAAGGAAGAAACTAGGAGATGTGCGTTTTTGTCTCCTTTCTCTTCTCTGAGCTCAGTGCTTGGGAATATACATCCACCAGCTTAAAAACTGCTTCTTTGTTTGTTATAGTCCTGTGTGGATTCAAGACCTATTGGCTATAAGAGCTACTTGATCCTTCTAAACTTTACCCACTTCCAAAGTTGTTTCCACAATTGTAGATATTTGTCACCGAAGCAGCTCCCATTTCTCGGTAACAATTCTGTCTTAGTTCATTTAGGTTGTTATAACAGAATATCACAGACTGGTTGGCTTAAACAAAAACATTTATCGCAGTTTTGTTTTTTGAGAAGTGCAAGATCAAACATGTTAGAGGAGTTAGTATTTGGTGGGACCCACTTTCTGGTTCATAAGAAGGTTCATTCTTTTACTGTGACTTCACATAGTGGGAAAGAAAAAAAGAGAAAGAGAAAAAGTGCTCTGGGACCTTTTATAATGGCAATAATCCCGTTTATAAGGGCTTCACCAAGGCCCAACCTACTCATACCATCACATTAGAAGTTAGAATTTCAACACGTGAATTTTGGGAGACACAAACATTCACTGCACAACAATACTATAAACAGAATTCATAAATTATCAAGTGTTCTCCTAGATTTATATATCACACACACGTATATTTTGCAGTATGTGCTTTTTGAGATTGTTAAATTTGTTAAAAATGCATGCTACCCCAAAATGTTTACATACAGCTGCCAAAGATGTCTTTATGGTGGTTATTTTGCTTGAAATAGGTTTTCACAACTTCTACCTCTATCACAGACTGCATCTCCTACCATTCTCTGCCTCAAAACGTGTTGATGCAAAATAACATCCTTCTCCACACATACTTCTTATTTTACATCTCTTGCCTTTTGTTTTTTTAAGATTTTATTTATTTATTTGAGAGAGAGTAAAAGAACCCACAGAGGGAGAGTGAGAGGGAGAAGCAGCCTCCCTGACGAGCAGAGAGCCTGAAGTAGGGATTGATCCCAGGGTCCTGAGATCATGACCTGAGCAGAAGGCAGACGCTTAACTGACTGAGCCACTCAGGTGCCCACATCTCTCGCCTTTTGAGCATTTTGTTACTTCTCCCTTAGGAATGATCTTTTCTGATTACTTAACAGAAATTCCATGTAACTTTCCAAAGTGTGAATACCTTCTCTCCCAGAAAAGACTCTGTGTAATAGCTTATTTGTTTAAATTTATATTTCACAAGTTGATGTGAGGAGTTATATATCATTTGTATTTATGTATTCAATAGCATGTGCTATTATCATTTGCTTTGTATAGCACACCTGGGACTGCTAGATGGCCATAGCAGGACAAATAGATGAATAACTGAGAGAATTCTGGAAAAAAAAAAAAAAACTATGATACCGATGAGGTGGCTTTATCCTATTGTCACTTCTACAGCAGTGCTCTCACTCTCTGGGAAGCCTGATTCCTGTTGTGGATTCCCAGAATCCACAGAATAACAATTTTTCTTCATTTCATTTCATCACTCTTCCATTTAGACCAAGAGAATAGTGTTCCTGCCGGTATAACATTTTAAAAATCTTACTGGCTTTTTTGGTGAATGTTAAGGGAATCCACACCACTAGACACAAAGGCTCTCCACAGATCTTCCTGGATAGCTTTCTATCTATTCCTGGTTTCTGCTGAAATGACTGATTGAATCTAAAGTCCCATGCTTATTTCTTCCCTACTTTTAAGAAGTTCAAAATTTGGTGTGGTCGTCAGAATACACATACACACACATATAAACATGAACAACCTAAATATGGTAATTTAAAGGGGGAAACTGAAACCTTCCCAAATGCAAATAAAATGCCAGTAAATACAGACACGTGAGACTGTTTAAAACAGCAGTAGTGGGGAGGACCAAAAGAGTTTGCAGGTATCAAAAGAATGAAACTGTACCACTTTCTTTTACCATACAGAAAAATAATTAAAAATAGATCAAAAACCAAAATGTGAGATGGGAAATCATTAAAATCCTAGAAAAGAAGATAAGCAGTAACTTCTTTGACATAGGCCATACCATCTTCTTACTAGATAGGTTTCCTGCAGCAAGGAAAACAAAGACCAAAATAAATGACTGGGACTTCAACAAAATACAGATCTTCTGCACAGCAAAGAAAATAATCAACAAAACTAAAAGTCAACCTTTGGAATGGAAGAAATTATTTACAAATGACATATCCGATAAAGGGTTAGTATTTAAAATATGTAAAGAATTTATAAAATTCAACATCCCCAAACAAGTAATCCAATCAAAAAATGGGCAGAAGGCAAGAATAGACATTTCCCCAAAGAAGAAATAAAGATGGCCAACAGACACATGAGATGTTCAACAATGGTCATCCAGGAAATACAAATCAAAATTACAATGAGATATCACCTCACACCTGTCAAATGGTTAAAATTAACAACACAAGAAAAAACAGGTGTTGGTGAGGTGAGGTTGTAGAGAAAGGGGAACCCTCTTACACCATTGGCAGAAGTGCAAACTGGTACAACTATTCTTGAAAAAGTGTTAAAAATAGAACTACCCTATGACTCAGCCATCTTACTACTAAGTATTTAACCCTAAAATACAAATACAAAAATACCAATTTGAAGAAGTACATGCATGCCAATGTTTATAGCAGTATTATCTATGATAGCCAAGTTAAGGAAAGCCCAAATTCTCATTGTCTATGAATGGATATAGATGTGGTATAAATTCAGGAATGGAAGTAAACTTTTTAATTTTTTATTTTTTATAAACATATATTTTTATCCCCAGGGGTACAGGTCTGTGAATCACCAGGTTTACACACTTCACAGCACTCACCAAAGCACATACCCTCCCCAATGTCCATATCCCACCCCCTTCTCCCACACCCCCTCCCCCCAGCAACCCTCAGTTTGTTTTGTGAGATTAAGAGTCACTTATGGTTTGTTTCCCTCCCAATCCCATCTTGTTTCATTGATTCTTCTCCTACCCACTTAAGCCCCCATGTTGCATCACCACTTCCTCATATCAGGGAGATCATATGATAGTTGTCTTTCTCTGCTTGACTTATTTCGCTAAGGATGATACGCTCTAGTTCCATCCATGTTGTCGCAAATGGCAAGATTTCATTTCTTTGGGTGGCTGCATAGTATTCCATTATGTATATATACCACATCTTCTTGATCCATTCATCTGTTGATGGACATCTAGGTTCTTTCCATAGTTTGGCTATTTGTGGACATTGCTGCTATAAACATTCGGGTGCACGTGCCCCTTTGGATCACTACGTTTGTATCTTTAGAGTAAATACCCAATAGTGCAATTGCTGGGTCATAGGGCAGTTCTATTTTCAACATTTTTAGGAACCTCCATGCTGTTTTCCAGAGAGGTTGCACCAGCTTGCATTCCCACCAACAGTGTAGGAGGGTTCCCCTTTTTCCGCATCCTCGCCAGCATCTGTCATTTCCTGACTTGTTGATTTTAGCCATTCTGACTGGTGTGAGGTGATATCTCATTGTGGTTTTGATTTGTATTCCCCTGATGCCGAGTGATATGGAGCACTTTTTCATGTGTCTGTTGGCCATCTGGATGTCTTCTTTGCAGAAATGTCTGTTCATGTCCACTGCCCATTTCTTGATTGGATTATTTGTTCTTTGGGTGTTGAGTTTGCTAAGTTCTTTATAGATTCTGGACAGTAGTCCTTTATCTGATATGTCGTTTGCAAATATCTTCTCCCATTCTGTCAGTTGTCTTTTGATTTTGTTAACTGTTTCCTTTGCTGTGCAAAAGCTTTTGATCTTGATGAAATCCCAATCGTTCATTTTTGCCCTTGCTTCCCTTGCCTTTGGCATTGTTCCTAGGAAGATGTTGCTGCGGCTGAGGTCGAAGAGGTTGCTGTGTTCTCCTCAAGGATTTTGATGGATTCCTTTTGCACATTGAGGTCCTTCATCCATTTTGAGTCTATTTTTGTGTGTTGTGTAAGGAAATGGTCCAATCTCATTTTTCTGCAAGTGGCTGTCCAATTTTCCCAGCACCATTTATTGAAGAGGCTGTCTTTTTTCCATTGGACAATCTTTCCTGCTTTGTCGAAGATTAGTTGACTGTAGAGTTGAGGGTCTATTTCTGGGCTCTCTATTCTGTTCCATTGATCTACGTGTCTGTTTTTGTGCCAGTACCATGCTGTCTTGATAATGACAGCTTTGTAATAGAGCTTGAAGTCCGAAATTGTGATGCCACCAACGTTGGCTTTCTTTTTCAATATCCCTTTGGCTATTCGAGGTCTTTTCTGGTTCCATATAAATTTTAGAATTATTTGTTCCATTTCTTTGAAAAAGATGGATGGTACTTTGATAGGAATTGCATTAAATGTGTAGATTGCTTTAGGTAGCATAGACATTTTCACAATATTTATTCTTCCAATCCAGGAGCATGGAACATTTTTCCATTTCTTTGTGTCTTCCTCAATTTCTTTCATGAGTACTTTATAGTTTTCTGAGTATAGATTCTGTGTCTCTTTGGTTAGGTTTATTCCTAGGTATCTTATGGTTTGGGGTGCAGTTGTAAATGGGATTGACTCCTTAATTTCTATTTCTTCTGTCTTGCTGTTGGTGTAGAGAAATGCAACTGATTTCTGTGCATTGATTTTATATCCTGACACTTTACTGAATTCCTGTATAAGTTCTAGCAGTTTTGGAGTGGAGTCTTTTGGGTTTTCCACATATAGTATCATATCATCTGCAAAGAGTGATAATTTGACTTCTTCTTTGCCAATTTGGATGCCTTTAATTTCCTTTTGTTGTCTGATTGCTGAGGCTAGGACCTCTAGTACTATGTTGAATAGCAGTGGTGATAATGGACATCCCTGCCGTGTTCCTGACCTTAGCGGAAAAGCTTTCAGTTTTTCTCCATTGAGAATGATATTTGTGGTGGGTTTTTCATAGATGGCTTTGATGATATTGAGGTATGTGCCCTCTATCCCTACACTTTGAAGAGTTTTGATCAGGAAGGGATGCTGTACTTTGTCAAATGCTTTTTCAGCATCTATTGAGAGTATCATATGGTTCTTGTTCTTTCTTTTATTGATGTGTTGTATCACATTGACTGATTTGTGGATGTTGAACCAACCTTGCAGCCCTGGAATAAATCCCACTTGGTCGTGGTGAATAATCCTTTTAATGTACTGTTGAATCCTATTGGCTAGTATTTTGTTGAGTATTTTCGCATCTGTGTTCATCAAGGATATTGGTCTATAGCTCTCTTTTTTGATGGGATCCTTGTCTGGTTTTGGGATCAAGGTGATGCTGGCCTCATAAAATGAGTTTGGAAGTTTTCCTTCCATTTCTATTTTTTGGAACAGTTTCAGGAGAATAGGAATTAGTTCTTCTTTAAATGTTTCGTAGAATGCCCCCCGGGAAGCCGTCTGGCCCTGGGCTTTTATTTGTTTGGAGATTTTTAATGACTGTTTCAATCTCCTTACTGGTTATGGGTCTGTTCAGGCTTTCTGTTTCTTCCTGGTTCAGTGGTGGTAGTTTATATGTTTCTAGGAATGCATCCATTTCTTCCACATTGTCAAATTTATTGGCATAGAGTGGCTAATAGTATGTTCCTATAATAGTTGGTATTTCTTTGGTGTTAGTTGTGATCTCTCCTCTTTCGTTCATGATTTTATTTATTTGGGTCCTTTCTCTTTTCTTTTTGATAAGTCCGGCCAGGGGTTTATCAATTTTATTAATTCTTTCAAAGAACCACCTCCTAGTTTTGTTGATTTGTTCTATTGTTTTTTTGGTTTCTATTTCATTGATTTCTGCTCCGATCTTTATGATTTCTCTTCTCCTGCTGGGCTTAGGGTTTCTTTCTTGTTCTTTCTCCAGCTCCTTTAGGTGTAGGGTTAGGTTGTGTACCTGAGACCTTTCTTGTTTCTTGAGAAAGGCTTGTGCCGCTATATATTTTCCTCTCAGGACTGCCTTTGTTGTGTCCCACAGATTTTGAACCGTTGTATTTTCATTATCATTTGTTTCCATGATTTTTTTCAATTCTTCTTTAATTTCCCGGTTGACCCATTCATTCTTTAGAAGGATGCTGTTTATTCTCCATGTATTTGGATTCTTTCCAAACTTCCTTTTGTGGTTGAGTTCTAGCTTCAGAGCATTGTGGTCTGAAAATATGCAGGGAATGATGCCAATCTTTTGATACCGGTTGAGTCCTGATTTAGGACCGAGGATGTGATCTATTCTGGAGAATGTTCCATGTGCACTAGAGAAGAATGTGTATTCTGTTGCTTTGGGATGAAATGTTCTGAATATATCTGTGACGTCCATCTGGTCCAGTGTGTCATTTAAGGCCTTTATTTCCTTGCTGAACTTTTGCTTGGATGATCTATCCATTTCAGTGAGGGGAGTGTTAAAGTCCCCTACTATTATGTACTATTGTTGATGTGTTTCTTGATTTTGTTATTAATTGGTTTATATAGTTGGCTGCTCCCACGTTGGGGGTATAGATATTTAAAATTGTTAGATCTTCTTATTGGACAGACACTTTGAGTATGATATAGTGTCCTTCCTCATCTCTTATTATAGTCTTTGGCTTAAAATCTAATTGATCTGATATAAGGATTGCCACTCCTGCTTTCTTCTGATGTCCATTAGCATGGTCAATTCTTTTCCACCCCCTCACTTTAAATCTGGAGGTGTCTTCGGGCTTAAAATGAGTTTCTTGGTGGCAACATATAGATGTGTTTTGTTTTTTTATCCATTCTGATACCCTGTGTCTTTTGACAGGGGCATTTAGCCCATTAACACTCAGGGTAACTATTGAGAGATATGAATTTAGTGCCATTGTATTGCTTGTAAGGTGACTGTTACTGTATATGGTCTCTGTTCCTTTCTGATCTACCACTTGTAGGCTCTCTTTTTGCTTAGAGGACCCCTTTCAATATTTCCTGTAGAGCTGGTTTGGTGTTTGCAAATTCTTTCAGTTGTTGTTTGTCCTGGAAGCTTTTAATCTCTCCTTCTATTTTCAATGATAGCCTAGCTGGATATAGTATTCTGGGCTGCATGTTTTTCTCATTTAGTGCTCTGAAAATATCATGCCAGCTCTTTCTGGCCTGCCAGGTCTCTGTGGATAAGTCAGCTGCCAATCTAATATTTTTACCATTGTATGTTGCAGACTTCTTTTCCCTGGCTGCTTTCAGGATTTTCTTTTGTCACTGAGACTTGTAAATTTTACTATTAGGTGACGGGGTGTGGGCCTATTCTTATTGATTTTGAGGGGCGTTCTCTGAACCTCCTGAATTTTGATGCTCGTTCCCTTTGCCATATTGGGGAAATTCTCCCCAATAATTCTCTCCAGTATACCTTCTGCTCCCCTCTCTCTTTCTTCTTCTTCTGGAATCCTAATTATTCTAATGTTGTTTTGTCTTATGGTGTCACTTATCTCTCGAATTCTCCCCTCGTGGTCCAGTAGCTGTTTGTCCCTCTTTTGCACAGCTTCTTTATTCTCTGTCATTTGGTCTTCTATATCACTAATTCTTTCTTCTGCCTCATTTATCCTAGCAGTGAGAGCCTCCATTTTTGATTGCACCTCATTAATAGCTTTTTTGATTTCAACTTGGTTATATTTTAGTTCTTTTATTTCTCCAGAAAGGGCTTTTATATCTCTTGAGAGGGTTTCTCTAATATGTTCCATGCCTTTTTGGAGCCCGGCTAGAACCTTGAGAATTGTCATTCTGAACTCTAGATCTGACATATTACCAATGTCTGTATTGATTAGGTCCCTAGCCTTCAGTACTGCCTCTTGTTCTTTTTTTGTGTGTGTTGAATTTTTCAGTCTTGTCATTTTGTCCAGATAAGAGTATATGAAGGAGCAAGTAAAATACTAAAAGGGTGGCAACAATCCCAGGAAAATATGCTTTAACTAAATTAGAAGAGATCCCAAATCGTGAGGGGGGAGAAAGGGGATAAAAAGAGGTTCAAAAAGGAAGAAAGAAAAAAAAAGTAAAAAGAAAAAAAAGAAAAAAAGAAAAGAAAAGAATTTAAAAAAAAGAAAACAAATAAGAAAAATATAAAAAAGAAAATATATATATTAGATAAACTAGTTAAAAAACGTTAAAAAGAAAAAGGTAAAAGTTAAAAAAAATTTTACCAGAAGGTGAGAAAAAAAACAAAAAATGAAAAAGAAAAAAATTAAATTAACTGCAAGACTAAAAAAAATCACAGGGAAAAAGCCATGAGTTCCGTGCTTTGCTTTCTCCTCCTTTGGATTCTGCTGCTCTCCTTGGTATTGAAACCACACTCCTTGGTAGGTGAACTTGGTCTCGGCTGGATTTCTCGTTGATCTTCTGGGGGAGGGGCTTGGTGTAGTGATTCTCAAGTGTCTTTGCCCCAGGCGGAATTGCACAGCCCTTACCAGGGGCCGGGATGGGTAATCCGCTCGGGTTTGTTTTCAGGAGCTTTTGTTCCCTGAGCGCTTTCCGTAGTGTTCCAGAAGACAGGAATACAAATGGCAGCCTCCTGGTCTCCGGCCCAGAGGAGCCTAGAGCCCAGGGCCCCACTCCTCAGTGTGCCCTCAGAGAACAGCGCCCAGTTACTCCCGTCTGCCTGACCTCCGGCTGGGCCCAAGCCCACCGAACCTGCGACCGATTCAAGGTAACACCGAGCTGCGAGCTTACTGTCGGCTCTGTCTCTCTAGCCGGCTTTCCCGTTCCAATACCCGCAAGCTCTGCGACACTCAGACACCCCCGATCCTTCTGTGACCCTGCGGGACCTGAGGTGACGCTGACCCCGCGTGGGCTTCGCCCCGGTTTAGCCTCTGGAGCCATGTCCCTCAGCTTTTAAAAGTCCTGGTTTTGTGTGCCGTTGCTCCGCCACTTGCTGGGAGCCAGCCCCTCCCCCCGGGGTCTATCTTCCCGTCGCTTTGGATTCACTTCTCCGCCGGTCCTACCTTTCAGAAAGTGGTTGTTTTTCTGTTTCCAGAATTGCTGTTCTTCTTCCCTTCGATCTGCCGATGGATTTTCAGGTGTTTGCAATCTTTAGATAAGGTATCTAGCTGATCTCCGGCTAGCTGAAGTAGTCTCAGCCTGCTACTTCTCTGCCATCTTGACTCCTCCCTCGGAAGAAAACTTTTTAAAGAATTCTAATTAGTATAGAATCCTATGTTAATTCTAAAAAAATTTATTATTTGTTGCATTCAACAGTTCAAGGATTGATTTTATTAGCCAAAACCAACTATAAAGTGCTTACAGCAACTTTATTTAAAAATATCCCAGGGGTACCTGGATGGCTCAGTCAGCAAAGCATCCAACTCTTGATTTTGGCTCAAGTCAAGATGTCAGGGTTGTGAGAGCAAGCCTGGCACAGGGCTCTGCCCTGAGTGTGGAGCCTACTTAAGATTCTCTCTTTCTCTCCCTCTACCCCTCCCTACCTCACTCACACACTTTCACTCTCTCTCTCTAAAACAATAAAATAACATAACATAAAATAAAATAAAATAAAATAAAATAAAATAAAATAAAATAAAATAATAAAGTAAAATAAAATTGCCCCAAACTTGAAAAATGTTTTTTTTCTTACTACTAGGGTAGATAAACTCTAATATTTGCACAGTGTAATAATATACAACAACAAAAAGAATGAACTACATCTAAAATATCATAAATGAATCTCACAGACATGATAAAGAGTGAATGAAACCAGAACAAAACAAGTACATATTCTATAATTCCATTCATAAGCATTTCAAGTTTAGGTAAAACCTATCTATAGTAATAGAGGTTCAAATTATGACCATCTCTGGAAGCATTAGATATTCACTGGGAGGAAGAATGAGGAAGCCTTCAGGTTGTTAAAAATACCACATATTTTGATCTGGGAATTGGATATATTTATATTCACGTGTGTGTGTGTGTGTGTGTGTGTGTGTGTATAAAATAGTTAATAAGATCTTACTTCTTGGCTATCCTGGTTTATAACTGTGTGACTTCAGGCTATTTATTCTGTCCAAATTCTAGTTTCCTCCCAAATAAAGGTGGATTAACATTACTTCATATAGTTAAAGTACTTAAAATAAAGGAATATAAAGTTAAAGACATAAAATGATGTCTGGCACATATTAAGTACTCAATAAGTAATTAACATATATCTCTAATATATGATAAACCAAAACATTTTGAAAACATTTGAAACATTTGAAACATTTTTGTTTCAGTTAAATAAATTTTTGTATGCTTCAAAAAAAATTCACTTGATTAATCTTGTAAAGAGTCTGCAGGGGTGCCTGGGTGGCTCAGTGGGTTAAGCCGCTGCCTTCGGCTCAGGTCATGATCTCAGGGTCATGGGATTGAGTCCTGCATCGGGCTCTCTGCTTGGCAGGGAGCCTGCTTCCCTCTCTCTCTCTCTCTCCGCCTGCCTCTCCATCTACTTGTGATTTCTCTCTGTCAAATAAATAAATAAAATCTTTAAAAAAATTATATAAAAAAAGAGTCTGCAAACTATGTTCAGTATTAAATTTGTTACAATTCAAAATAAATAATTTGCATCAAGAAGGCTAATTGTGCTAGATGAGATTTTGCTGAGTATACGTTTAGTCTCAGTTATTTTTCAGGAAATGATTCTTAACTGGAAACTCTTGGCTATGACATTATGTAAAGGAAAAAAAAAAAACACCTGAAAACATAACTCAGACATATACATCATTTTAGGGACAAAATATTAGCCCCATCTCTTATTAAATTAGTTTTGAAAGATTGCTTACTGTTAGTATATCTTTTAAACATATAGCAAAAACATTTTAGTTAATGAGATTTACACGAAGAGGAAATTGAAATATTTAATGACCCATCTTTATTCTATCACGTCACTCAGCTGTCATGTTCTTCCTATCTGCCATTACATAACTTTTCCTCCTTGACAAAATGCAGCTTAAAATACCAAATTTTCACTTTCAATTTCAAACTATAACCCTAAGTGACTCTTACACGCATTCTTTGTGATACTTCTATATCTAGAGAAGATCATTGTTTATTCACTACATATTAGATATCTCCATTCCTTAAATTCATTATGTATTAGATATTGTCATTCCTTATATTTCTACCCTGAGTCTCTTTTCCTATCATTTTATATATTGTCTCAACCCCATACCTTCTCATCTATATATTGGTGATGCCCAATTTTTTGGTCTTCAAATAGGACACATTTCTGAATTTGAGAACTTTATTTTTAACATAATTGTTCTCCACTTGAGTTTTCTATAGATACTTCTATTAAGCTCAAAATTAAATGTATTTTCTCACCAAACCTGTACCTCTCTCTTAATATTCTATTACAGTAAATGGCCACAGAATTTGCCCAACAACCCATTAGCAAGAAATACTAAAAGGTATCATACACATTTCTGTAATATATACATATACATACATACATATACACCTTGTGTTTTCATATTGAGCTAGCCCTAAAAATTGTATGGACCATGCTTCCATTTCCACTGTATCACTTGTTTTTTGCCTTTCATTCACCTCCCAAAGCATTGTAATACCCTTTGACAGAATTTCTGCTTCAGGTTTCAGTATCCCCAATCTATTCCTCACTACAGCTAGAGTCACACATTGTAAGTGTAAAATGGCGATATAACCCACCTCCTTAGAATCCCTCGGTTTTTCCTCATCACTTTAAAAATAAAAACTTTATGGGGCACCTGGGTGGTTCAGTGGGTTAAAGCCTCTGCCTTCGGCTCAGGTCATGATCCCGGGGTCCTCGGATCAAGCCCCGCATCGGGTTCTCTGCTCAGTGGGGAGCCTGTTTCCACCTCTCTTTCTGCCTGCCTCTCTGCCTGCTTGTGATCTGTCAAATAAAAAAATAATAATAATAAATAAAATAAAAAATTTATGTAATACGATACTTAAAAAATATAAACTTTATAACAAATACAAGGCACATTTTGGCTTTCTATTCCTCTCCAAATCCTTACACACAGAGCAATAAAGTAAAAACTGAAGATAGGATGCCCATATGTGGCAGATTCTCTCAAATATCTCGACTTTCTACACCATGGTATCTCTGCATGGAGCAACCCTCCTTTTAGTTTTTCCTCTCCCATCAATCCAATCGATGTGTTAGGGATGGCATTCTATATGCCAAATATTATTCTGTGTATAAAGTCACCACGGTCTTTCTTGTGATTCTTCTATTATCCTGCAATACTCAAGTTATGTTTATATCCTCTGAAGTCATCCCTAAAGCCTTTTCTGATCAAGATTATTTTCATGATGGCACATTTCCTTGTTAATGCTAAATTTAAATCGTGGCTTGTTGATGGAGGGGCAGTCAGTAAGTTTTAATAAATTCTCTCAGCATTGTGAAATATTTCAAAAATATATACTCTAAGTAAAATCATCAAAATGACTGGGGAAATCCAGCTTAAAACAAGTGTCCTAACTCCCCACAACCACCCTTTCCCAACCTAAGCTTCTCTTATATGGAAAATCTGAAGCCACCATGGCCCTGATCATACTGCATCATGATTGTTAGTTTATTTTTTAAAGCCCTAATGTTATTTAAACTCTTCAAAGTTAATTTCTTCAAGCAAAGTGTGAGTTTCTTGACAACAAAGACTATATATTTCTTACATATAAAAGTAAATATACTGAAGTAGTGTGAAAATTAGAAAGCCTTTAGTCCAATATCCAAACTAAATGATAGGGAGAATCTGTAACTTGTCCAAAAATGAAAGTCTCTCTGCATTATAAAATGTTGGAATACTTCAATGTACACAGCTACTTACATGTAAAAAAGTGTTCTGAATTGAAGGAGGTACACAAGGCTGCTATGAAATGTCTTTCCTCTAAAAGTAATGACAAACAGAATTGACATTGTGTCTTAAAATATTTGTATATTAAAATTTCTATTAAAAACTGGTAGTTAACTGGGGTGCCTTTAGCTCAAGTCATGATCCCTGGGTCCTGGCATCAAGTCCCATGTCAGACTGTCTGCTCAACAGAGAGTCTGCTTCTCCCTCTGCAACTACCCCCAACCTACCATGTATGCTCTCTCTCTAAAATAACCAAATAAAATCTTTCAAAAAACCCAATAGCTGGCTAAGGTATATATCCTAAAGAAAAATATATTGCAAAAAAATTGTGCATGAGACACAGAAATGATATGAGTAAGAATAAAAATAATTAGCAATATTTTTGAAAAGCATATTCATACTATCAAATAAAAAATCATTAGTGTGCTCTTTATTGCATAGTCTTAATAAATTTCCTTAAGATACATATGTCCTTCTATAATATACATAGTTAATTAGACTCTTTATATTTGCCCATTCCCTGTTATAATTCACACTCTGGGTAATACTGGAATGCTTACTAAGTGCTAAGCACCTCGCTTTATGTTTTACATGTACTATTGATTTCATTTTAATTTTTACTTAAAATCATCAAGAATCATATAGACTGAATATCTGCATTTCCCCCAAATTCAAAAATTGAAGCCCTAATCCTCAGTGTGCCAGTATTTGGATGTGGAGATTTTAGGAGATAGAGCTAGATGAGGTCTTGAGGGTCATGAGGGTGGAGCCCCTATAAGGGGGGATGGGATTAGAGCCCCTATATATAAGGCAATGAAGAAAAAAATGTTTTCTCTCTCTCCACCATGTGAACACTAATACCCTGTAATACAATGTGAAGGAAACTGTCTGCAAACCAGGAAGCAGACTTTAAGCAGGAATCAAATCTGTCAGATCCTTCATCTCAGACCTCCCAACCTCCAGAACTGTGGGAGAAATAAATGTCGTGTAAGCTAGCCAGTCTATGGTGTTCTTGTCATACAACACCCCAGACTGACCTGGAGAAAAACTAGTACTTGGAAGTGAAAAGTTGCTATAAAAAATACCTTAAAATGTGGAATCTGTTTTGGAATTGGACATAATTACCTTAGCAGGAACACTGCCAATTTAAACTGAAGAGGGCGGAGAGAAAACAAAAGGTTTTAAGAAAGGTTGTGGGCTTCTCAGACCCCACATTAACAGATCATAAGCTGTTTGGCTGCAAACATATGCTACACTTTGAAACACGGGAAGAATGACCCCAAAGTCCATTCTGAGATCTTCCAACCGCATGTCCAGAATCCTCAAGCTCAAGGGCTTCCACACCAGTTTCACGGTTGGCACTTCTGGCCAACAGAGCAATGGGGATGGTTTCCTGAGCCATGATGGCTTGATCCTCATTCAACAGTGCCGCAGGGATGTGACTCCCACTTCACTGGGTTCTCAAGATATAACTGTAGATGCCGCTTTCAGGCGACAGGCTTGAGCAATGGAAGGGCCCACAGAGACCACCAAGCTGAATGCCCATAGGATCATTAAGCGACCCGCCCTAAATAACCTTGGCCCTAACTAACCAATGGACTACTTATAACAAGGCACAGTTACCAAAAAAGGAAAACTCTATATGTTCCCATATTCCTCACTCCATATAACTGTGGCCCTTACCACTATCTCTTGGCAGACAGTCTCACCTTCACTGTCCTACCTGCCTCCTTGTGGTGTATTCAATAAACATCCATCTCCTTTGTTCTGTCTTCGGTGATGGCTTTATTGGTGGTGGGGAGGCAAGTGGCTTCCACCAATTGAGTCACCCCACATCTGGGAACTCCCATACAATGCAGAGAAATACCACAGTAACTGTCACCCTAATTTTCATAACTCAATAATTGAAATTAGGCCCTCTACCTAACAGAGCCCCTTAAAATGCACTTGACAATGAAATCCTCTATTTAGAAACAGTAGGTTCTTTATAATGTGCTGAAGACTAACTTTTGCTACTTTAGATTTTTTTCTTGCTCCTTAAGTCCACCATGTAATATCACATTTTAACTTTTAGAATAGCCTCAGCATTCTCTTCAGCATCCTCTTTGTACTTGAAGTCATTCCTCTCACCCATATACCTTCTTCCATCCCCTGCCTACTGATATTCAGTGTGTCATTCTTCAAAAGTCATTCTGTCATTCAAATTGAAGCACACATCTTTCCCTTACCAGTTCTCTGCAGCTACATTTCATTGTTGCCTCTTCAACAAAGAAATACATTGCATTTAGTAATCAACTTGATTTCATTAAGATATATTTACTTGTGGCCTTGTTTAATATCCTCATAAATATTTATTCCAAATCTCTAAAGAGAGATTTTATTTACTGTGACATATAAGGCCCAAATTAAAAAAAAAAATGTGCCCACAGATAAATTTCTCCAATTCCATACATATATTAATGGGAAAGGGGTGTGTGAAAATGAGTGAGGACTCTAGCTTTCTTTTGATTTACATTTGCAGTGTATCTTTTTTCCTATTTTTTCACTTTCAGTTTGTGAAGGTCTTTTTTTAAATTTTTATTTATTTTTTTAAATTTCTTTTCAGTGTTCCAGAATTCACTGTTTATGCATCACACCCAGTGCTCCATTCAATATCTGCCCTCTGTAATACCCACCACCAGGCTTACCCAAACTCCCATCCCCCTCCCCTCCAACCCCTCAGTCTATTTCTCAGATTCCACAGTCTCTCGTGGTTCGTCTCCCCCGCCAATTTCCCCCAATCTTGCTTCTCCTCTCCCATCTCTTCATGTCCTCCATGTTATTCCTTATGCTCCACAAATAAGCAAGACCATATGATAATTGACTCTTTCTGCTTGACTTATTTCACTCAGCATAATCTCTTCAAGTCCCATCCATGCTGATTACAAAAGTTGGGTATTCATCCTTTCTGATAGAGGCATAATACTCCATAGTATATATAGACTATATCTTCCTTATCCATTCATCTGCTAAAGGGCATCTATATTCTTTCCACAGTTTGGTGACTGTGACCATTGTTGCTATGAATGTTGGGGTACAGATGGCCCTTCTTTTCACTACATATGTGTCTTTGGGGTAAATACCCAGTAGTACAGTTGCAGGATCATAGGGAAGCTCTATTTTTAATTTCTTAAGGAATCTCCACACTGTTTTCCAAAGTGGCTATACCAACTTGCATTCCCATCAACAGTGTAAGAAGGTTCCCCTTTCTCCACATCCTCTCCAATACATGTTGTTTACAGTCTTGTTAATTTTGGCCATTCTAACTGGTGTGAGGTGATATCTTAATGTGGTTTTGATTTTAATCTCCCTGATGACTAGTGATGATGAACATTTTTTCATATGTCTGTTAGCCATTTGTATGTCTTCATTGGAGAAGTGTCTGTTCATGTCTTCTGCCCATTTTTTGACATGATTATCTGTTTTGTGTGTGCCGAGTTTGAGGAGTTCGTTATAGATCTTGGATATCAGGCTTTTGTCTGTACTGTCATTTGCGAGTATCTTCTTTCATTCCATGGGTGGCCTTTTTGTTTTGTTGACTGTTTCCTTTGCTGTGCAGAAGCTTTTGATCTTGATGAAGTCCCAAAAGTTCATTTTAGGTTTTGTTTCCTTTGCCTTTGGAAACATATCTTGAAAGAAGTTGCTGTGGCCAATATCGAAGAAGTTAGTGCCTATATTCTTCTCTAGGATTCTAATGGATTCCTTCAGAATCTCACATTGAGGTCTTTTACCCATTTCAAGTTTATCTTTGTGTATGGTGTAAGAGAATGGTTGAGTTTCATTTTTCTACACATAACTGTCCAATTTTCCCAGCAACATTTATTGAAGAGACTGTCTTCTTTACACTGTATATTTTTTCCTGTTTTGTTGAGGATTAGTTGACCATAAAGTTGAGGCCCATATCTAAGTTCTTTACTCTGTTCCACTGGTCTATGTGTCTGTTTTTGTGCTAGTACCATGCTGTCTTGGTGATTAGTTTGTGAAGGTCTTTAGGTTTGAAGGTTCCTGCAGACATCAAAGGTTTTGATTTATATCCACTCAGCCACTCTATGTACTTTCATTGCAGAATACAGCCCATTTTCTTGTGTGTCTTTTTCTTTCAATGAAATGTTGATTCCTTTCTCATTTTCTTTCGTGTGTTTACTATCAAATTTTTTTCTCTGTGGTTTACCATGAGTTTTTTGTTTTGTTTTGTTTTTATTTTTCTGGAAGCCTTCCAGTTTCCTAGTGTAGCTTTCTCCCCCCCACACTTCATTTGTGTAACAATTTAATTAGAAGTTTAAGCAGCTGTACTTTCTCTTTGAGCTTGCCCCTCACATTTAGATAAACTTAAGGGCTTTTTTTCCTTCTAATTTTAATACTTCATTATTAATTAAACAAAATTTTGGAGAATATAATTCATTCCAGGCATAAATAACATCAATCTCTGTCAGACATTTTCTAATTTTGTGGCTATCAGGCTGATTGTAGCAAGATATGGTTGCTGCTTTTCTTTAGGCTAATAATCTAGATAATTAATTAGGTGGCTAGTGGCATGTAAATATTAACACTATTCATATAATTCTATAGAAAGAACTGTATAGGAGGAAAAATGAGTTTTGAAAGGAACAGGGAAACTAATTATTATCATTATTTTGCAATTGATAATACAGGCTTTCAAATGACAACAGAAGATATTGCTGGAAATATTGTTTTCAGAGTCTATGAAATAGAGGTTTTTTAAATGAAAATAGTTGATGTTTTTTAGAGAATAACTTTATAAAAATTGTTATTTATTAAATGGAGTGGCTGTTATGTCTTTCACTCATACATTCAAAGGTAATATAGTAATCAGGGATATTCAAATTCATATTTGGCAATAACTACTAGAAAATACATAGTTTTGAAGAGAAAAAAGTTTTGTTGATTATAATGCTTTAAAAACTAAGGGTTTTGATTAATAATTAATTATTTATAGATAAAAGAGTCACCTTAATGTATTAAACATGAAAGTGTACTTTATTAAGGTTTATTTTTATTTACAAAAATAATTGTTACTTTCTATTTTATTTATATATCCATCTATCATTTGCACATTCTGTGTTTATAGACAACATTGACTTAATAGCTTTGAAAGGGAAAACCTACAGGATTGCAAGGTTTTAAAGTCCAAATTTTTAAAAGGATATGTTTGTATTATACATCAGGGTCATTGAGATAAAACCTGATCCATTTTGAATTAATTTTCAATCTTATGTCATCATAGGTCATTGGGATTTCCCTTCCTCTAGAGTGAGACTCACTCAAGTACTTGAGACTCACTCAAGTACGTTGAATCACGATAATAACCATTCATAAGGCTGTTCCTCTGAACTGAATTTTGACATTCCAATTCATATGTTGAAACCCTAATGCCAAATGTGATGATACAAGGCCTTGGGAGGTAATTAGGTTTGAATGAGTTCTTGAGGGTGGGACCTGTAAACGTACAGCGAGAACATGGTCCTCTGCAAACCAGGAAGAAAGTTCTGACCATGTTGATCATGTCGGCACTTTGATCCTGGACTTCCTAGTCTCTGAATTGTAAGAAATTGTTTCTCCTATTTGACTTACCCAGGCTATGGTATTTTGCTATAACAGCCTGAGCTAAGACAGATTTTGGTACTGAGGAGTTAGGGGTGATTAAAATCTACCCAAAAATGTGGAAGTAGCTTTGGTGCTGGGTAATGATTAAAAGTCTGAAAGAATTTTGAAATCCCTGCTAGAAATATGGACATTAAGAGAGATACTGGTGAGAACTCCAAATAAGTAAGTAAATAAATAAATAGCATTAAAGAAAAAGTTTCCAACCCCTTTGAGAATTTATAAATAATCATGTGCAGTGTGTTGATTAGAAATATAGTTGTAAATGTTAAAGGCCCTTCTGGTGAGGTCTCAGAAAGAAGTAGAAACATGTTATTAAAAACTGTAGGAATGGTAATTTTGTTATAAAGTAGCGAAGAACTCAGCTGGATTATCTGTGTGCTTTGGTGTTTTGTGGAAGGTGAAATTTGCAAGGGATGAAATTAGATATTCTAGAGTTTAAGCATTTCTAAGCATTGAAGTAGTGACTTGGTTTCTCTTGAAGGCCTATAGTAAAATAAGAGAAAATAGATTATTAAGGAAAGAAGAGATTGTTGAGCAAAAAGAAACTGGAATTGAAATATTTCAAAACTCCTCAGTCTGTACATATTGCAAAAATTTTGAGATAGCATTTTCAGAAAACACTAGGAACGTGGCTGGGTTATCACTTGATAAACAGATTAGGAGATTATAGAAGCAGAAAAATTACGAGTTGAACTGAAGGGAATTGAGAAAAGAAAAAAATAAAGGAAGGCTGCAGGATGTTCTAGATTCTGCAGGACCAAACGATAGACCTATTTGACTGTGAACATTTTTCTTCCTTTCTTCCTTTCTTTGAACATATGCTTTCTTCTCCACTTGCTGATGGCTGCCTTTTGACTGTGTCCTCACATGGAATTTTATGTGTGTACATTCCTGCTTTTCTGTATGCCCTATTTTGTTTTCTTTTTATAAGCACAACAGTCATATTTTATTAGGACTCACACTAAGGGCCTAATTTTAACTTAATTAACTCTTCAAAGTTTTTTTAAAAATTTAATTCCATTATAGGTAACATATAGTGTTATATTAGTTTCAGGTTACAATATAGTGATTTAATAATTCCATATATTACCCAGTGCTCATCAAGATAAGTGTAATCTCAATTCCTTTCTGTTTCATTCATCTTCCCACCCACCTCCCCTCTAGAGTCAGGGAAAGACAAATACCATTTGATTTCACTCATATGCGGAATTTAGAAGCCAATCAATTGAACAAAGGAAAAAAAGAGAGAAGGAGAGAGAGAGAGAGAGAGAGACAATCCAAAATACAGACTCTTAATTAACTCTTTAAAAGACAAATTTTTAAATATAGTCACATTCTAAGTTACCAAGGGTTAGAATTTCGGCATCTTAATTTTGAAAAGCCAAATTTCAATTTATAACATATTCCTTTAATTTCCTTTAATTTTTAAACAGAAATAGTTTATGGGAAAAATAGTATCTGGTATTTAATCAATAAATAACATATTGCATCCCACCTCCATCTGATGGTCTGTTAATTAAATCCCAAAAAATAGTTGAAGAGGAAAAAAAAAATAAGGTCAAATCATGTTAAACTGGTATTTGTTATTTTTCTCCAAACAAGTTTTTCATTTTGTTTCTGTCTTGAAAATATCATACCTAACAAGATTATTATAGTTTTCAAAATATATTTGAAACAATGATATAAGTATAATGTATGTATTTCCCAAATTATCATGATTTTGTTATATGTGATTTATATACACATTTGTTTGCTATAAAGCATCTAAAAAAACTCCACATATCATTTTACAACTGAGTCTCTGAAAAAGTATATATTCTTATACAACAGCAAAACCGGTATTATTTCAAAGAAAATTATCAAGTGTTTCCTTGATATGAACTAACATGCAAGATTTTCTGATGTCACAAAAAAAATAAACCATCTGTTTATGTGAATCAGAATCCATGAAGGTCCATGTATTACATTTGTATTAGATTGTATCTCTTAAGTTTCTTGTATTTTAGTTCTGTCTCCCATCCCCATTTCTAGTGCTGCTGTTGTTAATGCCATTAATTTATTGAGAAACCAATATAGTTGTCCCAGGGAATATACCACATTCTGCATGTATTGTTCATATTTTCAGGTACATTTGAAATTTTTCCTGTTCATCTGTTTTTCCATGTAAAATGAAATTTACTCCAAAGGTTTGATTACAGCCAGGCCCAGTCTTTTAGCAAAAGTACTTCATAGATAGTCCTGTGTACTTCATATTATATCATGAAACACACACACACACACACACACACACACACACACACACACACACACAGACTGGTTGTCTCACTTTTTTGAGATACTAAAATGTATCAATGGATTCAGGTGGCAACAGCTCCTGCTTTTCCAGCTGTAGAGTGTTCCAATAATTTTTCATGTCATGTTACCAATGATTGATGACTGACTTAATTATTAACACTAACTTGTTTTGTACTGTATGTATTTCTATTTTACAACACCATATCCAGAGACAGCAAAAGCTGATAACTTCAAATAGAAACTTTACATATGAAATTAAGTAATCAGTATGTATGAAAAAATGTTTACACTTCTTACTGAATTTTTAATTCTGTTATTTTAAAGTTTATTTTTCCACCCTTTCATCTACCATACAGAGGATTTGCCTATAAATTTTTCTACTAAAAATATAATCTAAAATGCAATAACCAATTTATAGAGAGGAAAACATATTGAGCACTATATCGTTCTTTTTGTTTTAAAGATTTTACTTATTTATTTGAGAGAGAAACAGAAAACATAAGGAGGGGGAGGGTCAGAGGGAAAGGGATAAGCAGACCTCCCACTGAATCAGGAGCCAGACTTGGGGCTCCATCCTCAGACCCCGAGATCAAGATCTGAGCTGAACTCAGACTCTTAATTAACCACCAAAACACCCCATATCATTTTCCCCCCAAAGATTTATTTATTTGAGAGAGAGAGAGAAAGCATGAACAGGAAAGGCAGAGGGAGAGAGAATCCCAAGCAGACCCCGTGCTGAACAGGCAGGCCCACTCAGAGCTGGATCTCAGGACCAGAGGTAAAACCAAGAGTCAGATGCTAAAGTCGGACCGTATCAACCAGGCATCTGAAATATATATATATATATATCCCACATCAGGCTCTCTGCTCAGTGGGGAGCCTGCTTCCTCCTCTCTCTCTGCCTGCCTCTCTGTCTACTTGTGATCTCTGTCTGTCAAATAAATAAATAAAATCCTTTAAAAAAAAAGACTGATGATTCACAGACCTATACAGACCTGTACCCCTGAAGGAAATAATACATTAATAACACACTATATATATATATATATATATATATATATTATATATATATAATATGTATGTGTGTGTGTATACATATATATATATATATATTTCCCAGTGTCCGTGGGGGAAATAACCCCCAGTGTCTGTGGGGGTGACAGAGGGGAGAATGGAGAAAAAGGGAGAGTAGAAAGGGGCAGTAAGCTGAAGTATAAACTGATTCTAAGTGCGAAGTTATAGAACCTAAAACCTTGTTCCCCATCTTGCCCAGCTGCCAGGAAGCTCAAAGCCACTTTTTACATTCAGCAGCAATGGACTCGTTCAGCCTAGTTTTGAGGTTTCATCCAGGTAGGGCCAGGGTAGATGTCAGGAGCTAAGCTGCCCCAAGCACCCCCTAAGAGCATCAGATAGAACAGTGGGCATGAATCAGGGTCTCTCAGTAGACCAGACACCGGCATTGAGTGGCAGGTGGTAGGGCTGAGCAGGTGCCCACACAAAAAAAAAAAAAAATTGATCCCAGGATCCTGGAACCATGACCCAAGCCAAAGGCAGAGGCTTTAACCCGCTGAGCCACCCAGGCCCCCCTGTAAATCATCAGTCTTACATAATTCATAGCACTCACCATAGCACATACCCTCCCCAAAGTCCATAACCCAGTCAACTTATTCCTCTCCCCCTACCCCCTAGCAAACCTCTGTTTCCTGAGATTGAGTCTGTTATGATTTGCCTATATTTTTAAAGGTTTTACTTATTTATTTGAGAGAGAGCAGGAGCAAGTTTGGGAGAAGGACAGAAGGAGAAGCTGACCCCTGCTGAGCAGGGAGCCTGGGCCCATCCCAGTACCCTGAGATCATGACCTGAGCTGAAGGCAGGCACTTAACCCACTGAGCCACCCAGGTGCCCTCTATCATTCTTAATAGAAGAATGTCACAATGACACTTGGAGGGAGAAATGTTCTAGTTAAAGATGAATCTAGTGATGTCTTTATAGAATGGATAAGATTTTTTTTAAATGTGATTTGACTTTTCAGGGGTGTCATAATACTTTGAATCAAAATACTTCATGATAAGTGAATCAAAACAAAACGGGTTGGGGCATATAATTTATTTGAAACCCAGTGATAATTGTTTCTCTAATTATTGTTTTATTTCTTATTCTAAAATAGTTTAGGTATTTTTTTCCTTTGGCATGTCTGCTTTAAATATAGAATATATTTAATGTAATGATAATAAATAGGAATAATTTAAATATTTCTGTACAAGTCAAATTAGTTTTTAAAAATTCTAGATTGTTATAGAATTCTTCTCATTTTCAGTAATGAGCATGAAATGTTCCCAAGTGCATTAGAGTCATAAGATAAGCAATAGAACTAATGTGAGTTGTTATTATACTTTAGATTTGCTTTATTTACACTGACTACCTATGTTTAGTTTTTTTTTTTTTTTAAGATTTTATTTATTTATTTGACAGAGAGAGATCACAAGTAGGCAGAGAGGCAGGCAGAGAGAGAGAGAGGAGGAAGCAGACTTCCTGCCGAGCAGAGAGCCCGATGCGGAACTCAATCCCAGGACCCTGAGATCACGACCCCAGCCGAAGGCAGCGGCTTAACCCACCGAGCCACCCAGGCGCCCCTGTATGTTTAGTTTTATATCAGTTTAAGTCATGAGTCCATACAAGAAGGAAACTTAAAGCAGAATATATAAATAGCTTTGAAAAAAATAAAATACATAAACTTTCAAAATTGACCTTTGTAGTGATAAAAAGAAATATATTAGCAGCAGTAGACCCACTATGACATTGTGATCACTTCCTTGTAATGAATCATTAAATAAACGTGCATTATAAATTTCTCATGCCTCGGGGGGAAATATGCGAGACTTCTTATACCTCATAATTACAAATAACTTACTAGTTTCTTGAATTTTATGAAACTCATTTCCTAATTTGAAGCTCAAAGGTCCTTCTCCCTCACTGTTGCTATTGGTATTTTGGGATACAAGGGATAGTTCTGGGGAAAAAAGGAGGGGCGGGGAAAGTAGCTGCACCCTGGAAAATTCAATGGCCACAAAGACTTTCCCATCACGTGAAAAGACTTGTCACTGGAAAAATTACCCTCCTTATTTTCTAGCACTTAACTTACAAAAATTATCATTAGCATCTTTATCTCTTTCAACATCATCATCATCGGCTTTTTTACTATCATTGTATATTTTATTCTTTTTTTTAAAATTCGTTTAAAGATTTTATTTATCTGAAAGAGAGAGAAAATGAGCAGGGGTAGGGGCAGGAGGAGAGAGAGAGCCAGACTCCTGGTTGAGCAGGGAGCCCGGCTTCACCCCAGGACCCGACATCATAACCGGAGGGGAAGGCAGATGCTCAACTGACTGACCCACTCAGATGCCCCACTACCATTGTATTATATTTTAAAGAAAACCACACAACTAAAAGCAAAATAAAAAAACAACTTCCATATAGGATGTCAAAATTCTACTTCTCAACTGAATTCAAATTAAACATTAACTGAGAATGATTTCCATCTTAATAATAATGAATCTTCCAGCCCCTGAATATAGAATGTCTATTTCTTTAAGTCTTCTTCCATTTCCCTCAGGAAAGCTTTGTATTTTTCAGTGTACAAATCTTGCACTTTATTTTGTTTTGCTGTTTTTGTTAAATTTCTTTCTAAGTATTGTGATTTTTAGGCTACTATTGCTTGAAGCATGTTCTTAATATAAATTTTTGACTGTTCATTGATTGTACATAGAAATGTATTTGATTTTCTTTACTATTGATCTTGTATCCCATGGCCTTTCTGTACTTATTTTAAGTTTTTAATATGTTTCTTAGTACTTTTGATGTGCAGGATCACACCATTTGTACAGTTTTACTTAATCCTTTTCAAACTAGATGCCTTTAATTTCCCTTTTTTGCTTGACTGTACTATGTTGCATTATGTTAAATTGCTTCTATATATTAAGTACACTTTTTTCCCTGAAAGTAACATGGGGAGAAGTTCTAAGTTTGTGCTTTCTCATTTTTTCTCTATATTTCTCAAGTTTTCATTGCATAATCAATGAATTATAATTTTTTACAAAATTTACTTTAATCCACATTTTTTAAAGAAACTTTTTATTTATTTATTTGAGAGAGAGAGATTGAGTGAGCAAGAGACAAAGAGGACCAGCAGGGAGCAGGAAAGGGCAGAGGGAGAGGGGAAGCAGACTCCTTGATGAGCAGGGAGCCTCAGTAGGACTCTATCCCAAGACCCTGGGATCATGACCTGCGCCAAAGGCAGATGCTTAACTGACTGAACCACCCATGTGCCCCACTTTTATCTATACTCTTTTGATAATTTTCCAATTATTTCATTTGAAATTACTCCAGATCTGTATACCAGAAAGAAAATAACAATGTTGTTGAAAAAAAAGAAGTGCTTTATATGGTATAAATCAATTTATGCTATATGTGTACAAGTAAAAAAGTTTATATATATATATATATATATATATATATGCATATAAACACACACATATATAACTAAATGATAACAAATAACTTGTTATTTTGCATATATAAATTCAATCCATTTATTCTCTCTTTTGTTTCAGAATTTACATTCTTGTTCTTAGCATAATTATGTATACAATTAAAGAAAGAATTGCACCATTAAAAAAAAATCACATGTTGAGGTCCAAACCCCAAGTACCTTACAATGTGACTGCATTTGGAAATCCTTTAAAGAGATAATTAAGTTAAAAAGAGATCATTAAGGTGTACTTCAATCCAGTATGAGTGGTATTCTTCTAAGAAGGGGAAATTTAGGGACACCTTGGTGATTCAGTCAGTTAAGCATCTGCCTTCAGCTCCAGTCATGATATCAGGGTTCTGAGATTGAGTCCCATGCTGGGCTTCCTGTTCAACGTGGAGTCTGCTTCTCCCTCTGCACTTCCCTCCTGCTCATGATCTCTCTCTTTCTCTCAAATAAATAAATAAATAAACAATCTTATTTAAAAAAAAAAAAAAAAAGCCAGGGGGAAATTTGACACAGACGTTTACAGAGTGAACATAATCTGAAGATTTAGGGAAAAGAAAGCTTAACGGTGGCTTGGGAAAGAAATGGTCCAGAACCTTCTCTCATGTCCCTTAGCAGAATCAATTCTGCCAACACCTTGATCTCAGAACTGTAGCCTCCAGAACTGTGAGAAAATAAATTTCAGTGGTTTAAGCTATCCAGTGTGTAGCTCTTTAACATGGCAGACCTGGCAGAATCATACATACTTGAATCCCACCAAAGTATTATACACCTTTTTGAAAAGAATTATATTTTTGTTGTATTTATGTATTTAGTAACTAGGACAGTGATAGTCATTTGGTCTTTAGTTGAAAATCATCAAGTGTCAGAGAAGATATCCTCTGCTCCCCTAATTCTGGGTGCTCCAATTGATGCATAGAAACTATTGTCATAGGGGCAACTGGGTGGCTCAGTCAGCCGAGCATTTGCTTTCAGCTCAGGTCATGGTCCCAGGTTCCAGGTTCTGGCGTGGGGCTCCCTGCTTGGCAGGGAGCCGGCTTCTCCTCCCTCACTTGTGCTCTCTAGCTCTCTCTCTCTCTTTGTCAAATGAATAAATAAAATCTTTAAAGAAAAGAAATTTAGAAACTATTGCCCTATCTCTAAGAAAAGTTCTATAATTGTACCAGTTTTCTTATATATTAGACCTATATGTTCTTATACTTATCTATATAGTATACATTATATATACTACACAGATACTATATACATATACTGACTCCCTCAGATCAGAATTAAAGAACCACAGAGTATCAAGGCAACCTCTCCATCTTTTATTCTTCGTTTGAGATAAGCCTTTAGGCTTTATACTATGATTTTCTTGGGAAGATAGGCAGTTTTCAGACTTTTTGACAGTCATTTCTTGTCCAGGACATAGAATCTATTAATCAATTATAATAAAACTGTGCTTTATAACTTGAACTTCTTAATTCATTACAACTAATTAAGTAATTAACAAGATAAATAGACATGTAAATGTTAGGTATGACTCAGTCCAGCTCAGTACATTCATATCTACAGGCAGTTGTTTTTGTAAGATATTTTGCGCGGGATAATAGTTCTGGGAAAAGGATACATGAATCAAAATAAATAAAAATCATGGTCTTTTACTTCAAGTAATATGTTAGTTTGAGAGATAAGGTTATAACTCTAAATAAGCTTACACTTAATTACTTAAATGAGATTTATGCAAATCTTGCTATATAAGAGAGGTTATGGTGTAAGAGACAATCACCAATGTGATATCTAATAAAAGTTTCATAGCTTCTTTGAACTTACCACATTCTTTCCATTGTTCTCTCTTACCTGACAACCTTGCTTCAGAGCTTACTGAGAAATAGAATCCAACAACAACAACAAATTCCTCTTAGTACCACAGATAAATCAAGAAATACAAAATTTGAGGGTTTCTTTACCCTAGCAAAAACTATTTTATTTCATTTGGTTTGATATTTCATTTTAAAACTCCATTTTAGAGGTGCCTGGGTGGCTTAGTCATTAAGCATCTGCCTTTGGCTCAGGTAATGATCCCAGGGTCCTGGGATGGAGCCCTTCATTGGGCTCCCTGCTTCGTAGGAAACCTGCTTCTCCTCCCACTCCCCCTGCTTGGGTTCTCTCTCTCTCTCTCTCTCTCTCTCTCTCTGTGTGTGTGTGTCATATAAATAAATAAATTCTTTAAAAATAATTAAAACACCATTCTATTTGGTTTTGTTTCATATTGGTTAAATATGGAGTGGCCCAATATATAAAATTCAATTGGTATGTACAAATATTTTCAAAGTTCCTAAATTAGAATACATAATATATATTTTCTCTTCAAATAGGTAAAACAACTTAAAATTTAGATATCCAATAGATAAGTAGAAACTCTAAGTTTAAACCAACACTAAACAATAGAACTGTTCTAAACTATTTGCTGTTCAATAAAAACAAAATTAACACAAAGACTCATGTATTCTACCTGGGTAAAGGCTTAGAAAAATTAATATTAAAATGCATTAGAAAAAAAAAAAAACAAGGCCATTTGTTTAATAACATTGACTAAACTGATCATTATACTCTTTAATCTGGCCTAGAATAAAAAACAGATCCAATTTTTTTTTCTCATAATAGTTGTGAGTGTTTTGTTACTTTAGTCTTCTGTCTAATATTCTGGTAACAAAATATTATCACACAGTCATTTATTTAAGTTAAAGAAAATTAAATGCTCATGTTCAAATTTGTTCCACTTGGGCAGTTTGACTGAAGTCAGAGAAGTAGAAAAAGATCAGTGAGCTGAATACTGCTGACCTAGACTACTAGACTAGAAGGTTTACTGGAAAGACACCAAGAGGGTGTGATACATACCCAGAGAAAACCTCTCTTCTGCTCCACATCTAGCTTCCAAGATTAGAGGAGTCATAAATAACTACTGTTCCTGTGGATAACCTCAGCCAGCTCTTCTTACTATCTTTTTCCAGCCTGAATTCTAAGGAATAAACTTAATGAAGATTTACATGGCTTAGGTTCTTTATCAATAATGAAATATCTTCCAGAATTTTTCTTTCATGAAAATTATATTCCATAGTGTGTAGTGAATATATATGTATATATACATATATGTATATATACATGTATCTCAAGCAAATTAAATAGATAAAGGAAAGACACAGAAAACAAATAAAAATATTAGGGTTTTACTCATGCAAACATGTTTATCTCAGAAATCTCATCTAGTGATGTCCCTTTCTCCAGGCATTTTGTGAAATAAGCTATCTTCATATTAGAACTATAAATGCTTTCAGGTGATTCCAGCTCTCTTGAAATCTCAATCAAGAAAATGTTCAGCCTGGAAGTACCTTTCCCCATTAATATGAATCCATATAGGAAATATAAACATGAATATCAAATTCTTTTTTTTAAGATTTTATTTATTTATTTGACAGATCACAAGTAGGTAGAGAGGCAAGCAGAGAGAGAAGAAGGGAAACAGGCTCCCTGCTGAGCAGAGAGACTGATGCGGGTCTTGATCCCAGGACTCTGGGATCACAACCTAAGCTGAAGGCAGAGGCTTAACCCACTGATAACCCACTTAACCCAGGCACCCCATCAAATTCTTTATTAAACAGGAGTAAAATCAAGAACCCTTGTTTTAGTGATATAAACTAATTTGAAAGTCAACCATAGTAAACAGAATGTAGGTCTTCAATCACAGACACCATGAGGAAGTGTTGGAAGTCAGGGAGTTATGAAGGCACTGTACAACAGAACTACATACATGCATTGAAAGAACAGAAGGTTTGAAATATGTCATGAGTTTATCTGTTAGTCTGGAAACTCAGACACTCCAGTTCTCAGTTTGTCTGACACTTTTAAGCTTCACCTAGATGTCATGTTCTCTGTGTTATTGTCGTTGTTTCTTTGGATCCATCAGTAGTAGCTAGTTTGTTGTAATGTAAAGCAGGTGTGAGCATCAGTTGAGTTCAGGTTGAGGATTTTGGCCAATTCAGTCGGTTGAATTGATGAAGTCTGGAATGAGGCTACTTAGGGAGAGGAGTAAAAGCCAGTAACTTACTGAAAAAATTACAGTATGAAATTTTAAAAAAGGTATTCAGTTAAAGTTTTTATGATTTTGAGAAATAAGTTTAGATGAGAAAACAAATTGAGATTTGTGTAGGATTGGTTTGGAAGGTTTACTGAAGAGCAAGAAATAAAAGTCAAAAGCAATTAGTCAAATCATTCCTGAATTAGGGGTTTGGAATTATCATCAACAGTGCAAGCAATAATGCTCTAACCTCTGAACCATATTGTGTATGGGGATTTAAAAATGGGAAGCTTCTAGATAGAGAGCTTCAAACTGTTGAGAGCCAAGTTTTAATAAAAGCATTATGTACCAGGAATTCTCCAGGAAAAAAGTGTGACTAGAAATAATATTATTGTTGGTTTTTGTGAAAGAGGGATCTAGAAATCACAGAATAGTCCAGATGAATTTCTTATGTTAGCCATTCTAATAGGTGTATAATGATAGCTCATGTAGGTTTGAATTAATATTTTTCTTCCGGCTAATTATGTTGGTGATATTTTTATGTTCTTATTATACATCTGTATATCCTCTTTGAAAAAACGTTTATTTATGCCTTTTAATCATTTTGTAATCAGATTGCTTATTTTACAATATTGACTTTGAGAATTCTTTATATATTATAAATACAATTTCTTTTTCAGATATGTAATTTAAAAATATTTTCTTCTAGTGTGTAATGTCTCTTTTCATCCTTAACTGAATTTTTGGCCTAGAATTGTATTTATTATTTATTTACTTACTTACTTACTACTTCCTTATTTGATCCCAAGATCATGACCTAAGCCAAAATTAAGAGTCAGATGCTTAACTGACTGAGCCACCCAGGCAGGCACCCTGAAGAATTTGGCTTACATTTTGTTCTTAAAGTTTTATAGTTTTTCATTTAACATTTAAGTGTTTGATTAATTTTGAGATCTTTGTTTGTTTGTTTAAGATATGTTTTAATTGATTGGGAGGGAGACAAACCATAAGTGACTCTTAATCTCACAAAACAAACTGAGGGTTGCTGGGGGGAGGGGGTTTGGGAGAAGGGGGTGGGATTATGGACATTGGGGAGGGTATGTGCTTGGGTGAGTGCTGTGAAGTGTGTAAACCTGGTGATTCACAGACCTGTACCCCTGGGGATAAAAATATATGTTTATAAAAAATAAAAAATTAAAAAAAAAAGATATGTTTTAGTTGAGGTTTATTTTATTTACTTATGGATGTTCAGTTGTTCTTTTTTTATTATTGTGACTTCTCTGCTGAGATTTTTCAATGTTTTTGTTTGTTTCCAGATATTTGTAACTGTTTATTGAAGCTCTTTTTATAATGACTGCTTTAAAATTCTGGTCAGACGGGGCGCCTGGGTGGCTCAGTGGGTTAAAGCCTCTGCCTTCGGCTCAGGTCATGATCCCAGGGTTCTGGGATCGAGCCCCACGTCGGGCTCTCTGCTCAGCAGGGAACCTGCTTCCTCCTCTCTCTCTCTCTCTGCCTGCCTCTCTGCCTACTTGTGATCTCTGTCTGTCAAATAAATAAATAAAATCTTTAAAATTCTGGTCAGATAATTTTAGCATATGATTTATCTCAATATTGGCATCGTTTGTCATTTCTCTTTCAAATCATGATTTACTATTGGTACGTATATTTTATAGTTTTCAGTGTACAAGTCTTTCATCTGTTGAAATTTATCCCTAAGTATTTTATTCCTTTTGTGCAACTATAAATGAGATTGTTTTCCTAATTTCCTTTCAGATTATTTATTGTCAGTGCATGGTAATGCAACTGATTTTCATGTTAACTTTGTGTTCTACACCTTTAATGAATTCCTATATTATTTTTAACAGCTTTTTTCTTAGAATTTTTAGGGTTTTCTGTATATAGGATCATGTTGGCTGCAAAGAGAAGACAATTTTATCCCTTCCTTCACAATTTGGATGCCTTTTATTTATTTATTTATTTTTCCTAGCCTAATTACTCTGGCTGGGACTTCCAATAGTATGTTGAACAGGGATAGTGAGAATGGGCATCCTTGCTTTTCTCCCGATCTTAGAGGAAAATCTTTCCTTTTTTCCAAATTGCATATAATGTTGGCTCTGGGACTTTCTTTATAGCCTTTATTATGCTGAGGTAATTACCCTCTATTCCTAGTTTTTTGAGAGTTTTTATCATGAAAGTATGGTGAATTTTGTCAAATACCTATTCTGGGTCTTTTTAGATGATCGTGACTTTATCCTTAATTATTTAAATTTGGTGTATCACTGTAATTGATTTTTATATGCTAACAACCCTTGTATCCCAGGGACGAATCCCTCTTGATCATGGTGCATAATTGTTTATAGTAGTCCCTATGATCCTTCATATTTCTGTAGTATCAGTTGTAACATCTTTTTCATTTTTTATTTTATTTATTTGAACCCTGTGTCTTTTTTTCTTGTTGGGTCAAACTTAAGGATTATCAACTTTGCCTATTTTTTTCAGAGAACAATCTCTTAGTTTAGTGATCTTTTCTATAGTCTTTTAAGTCTATAATTCATTTATTTCTGCTCTGACTTTTGTTATTTCCCTCCTTCTATAAGCTTTCAGTTTTGTCTGTTCTTTTCCTAGTTCCTTGAGGTACATAATTAAGTTATTTGAGGTTTTCCTTATTTCTTGAGGTATCTATCACTATGAACTTTACTTCTATTGCAACTTTTCCTGCATCCCATAACATTTAGTATGTGTGTTTTCATTTTTATTTGTCTCAAGGTATTTTCTAGTTTATTTTCTTATTTCATTATTGACCCATGCTGTTCCAGAATATGTTTTAATTTTTCAACCCACTTGTGAATTTTCTGCTTTTCCTTCTGCTTTTGATGTCTAGTTTTATTCCATTGTGATTACAAAATATACCTTAGTGTAATTTCAAAATTTTAAATTTGTTAAGGTTTTTTTTTGGTGACCAAATGTGTAATCTATTTCGGAGAAATATCCATGGATACTTGAGAATAATGTGTATCCTGCTGCTATTGGGTAGAATATTCTGTATATGTCTCTTAGATAGATTTGGTTAGTGGTGCTATTTAAGTCCTTTATGTCCTTGTTGATATGTAGTCTAGAGGTTCTGTAAGTATTGAAAGTGGGGTATTGAAGTGTCCTACTATTATTATAACACTATTTTCCCCTTCTGTTCTGTGAATATTTACTTTAGATGCATATATATATGTGTGTGTGTGTGTGTGTGTGTGTGTGTGTATGCATTTCTTATGTCAGTTTTGACTTAGATTCTCTTCTATCAGATACAAGTGTAGTCATTTTCTCTCTCTTTTGGTGACCATTTACATAGAATATCTTTATCCATGTTTACTTTTAGTTTGTGTTTTATTTTTTTAATTTAAAATGAGTTTTTTTCTACTCAGCATATATTGAGCCTTATATTTTTATTAACATATAATTTATTATTTGTTTCAGAGGTACATGTCTGTGATTCATCAGTCTTACACAATTCACAGAACTCAATATAGCACATACCCTCCCTAATGTCCATCACCCTGCCACCCTATCCTTCCCCTCTAGCAACCCTCATTTTATTGCCTGAGATTAAGAGTTTGGTTTGTCTCCCTCTGTGGTTTCATTCACTTTTCCCTCCCTTCCCCTTTGATCCTCTGTCTCATTTCTCAAGTTCATCATATCAGTGAGATCATGTGATAATTGTCTTTCTTTCACTTATTTCACTTAGCATAATACCCTCTAGCTCCATCCACATCATTGCAAATGGCAATATTTTGGGTTTTTTCAATGGTTGCCTAATATTCGATTGTATAAATATACCACATCATCTTTAACCATTCTTCTGTTGATGGACATTTAGGCTCCTTCCATAGTGTGGCTGTTATAGACATTGCTGCTATAAATATTGGAGTGCACGTGCCCCTTCGGATCACTACATTTGTATCTTTAGGGTAAATACCCAGTAGTGCAATTGCTGGATTATGGGTAGCTGTATTTTCAATTTTCAAGAAACTCCATAGTGTTTTACAGAGTGGCTGCACCAGCTTGCATTCCCACCAACAGTGTAGGAGGGCTCCCCATTCTCCACATTCTCACCAACACCTGTCATTTCCTTACTTGTTAATTTTAGCCATTTTGACTGGTGTAAGGTGGTATCTCACTGCGGTTTTGATTTGTATTTCCCTGATGCTGGCTAATGTTGAGCAATTTTTCATGTGTCTGTTGGTCATTTGGATGTCTTCTTTGTGGAAATGTCTGTTCATGTCTTCTGCCCATTTCTTGATTAGATTATTTGTTCTTTGGGTGTTGAGTTTGCTAAGTTCTTTGTAGAATTTGGATACTAGCCCTTTATCTGTTATGTCATTTGTACATATCTTTTCCTATTCTGTCGGTTGTCTTTTGGTTTTGTTAACTGTTTCCTCTGCTAAGCAAAGCTTTTGATCATGATGAAGTCCCAATAGTTCATTTTTGCCCTTGCTTCCCCTGCCTTTGGTGATGTTTCTAAGAAGTTGCTGCAGCTGAGGTCAATGAAGTTGCCATTGAGCCTTATTTTTTAAATCCATTCAGTCATGAATAAATAAATAAATCCATTCAGTCACTTTGTGTCTTCTGATGAGGAGTTTAATTTTAAGTTATCAATAAGAACCAATTTAATATTGATATTTTGTTACTTTTCTATTAATCTTTTTTTTTTTTTTTTGGTCTTTTCCTCTCATCTTCCATTGTGTTTTGTTGATTTTCTGTTTGCATATTTATGGTCATTGGTTCCTTTCTCTTTATTTGTCTGTAATTTCTATAATGTGTATGTTGAGGGGGGTTACCCTGGGGCTTATATAACATATCTTATAGTTAAGGTGGCCTATGTTAAGCTGATAATAACTTAAGCTCAATCACATACCAAAATTCTATACTTTATCTTTCCTTCAGCTTGCATTTTATCTTATTGCCACAGTTTACATCTATTCCTATAGTGTATCTTTTGACATGGTTTAGAGTTATAATTATTTTGAATACTTTTATCTCTTTTATACTAGAGTTAAAAGTGTTTTACTCACTACAGAGTAATATCATATTCATATATATGTATATTTATGAATATATGTATATATATTAATATATATATTATATATGGATATGAATGCATATATATTTTTGTCTTTCACTTCTTTACCCTCTCATGTTGCTATTTAGCATCCTTTTCTTTCCAACATGAAAAAGTCATTTTAGCATCTCTCATAAGGCAGTTTTAATAGTGATAAACTCCCTTAACTTTTGTTTGTCTGGGTGTATCTTTATGTCTCCTTTATTTTAAAAGACTATTCTCTCAATTATAGTATTCTTCGCTGACAGGTTTATTTTTTCCTTTAAACATTTTGACTACATCATTTCACTGCCTCCAGACCTGCAAAACTTCTGTTCAAAATTTCATGCATAGTCCTATGGTGATTCTTTTGAACGTGGCATATTGCTCTCTCTTGCCACTTTCAAAATTTTTTGTGTTGACCTTTTGTAATTTAATTATAGTAAGTCTTGGCATGGATTCCTTTGGTTCTTCTTATTTGAGATATTTTGGGCTTTGTGCATCTGGATGCCCATTTCATTCCTTAGCTTTGGGAGAGTTTTAGCCATTATTTCTTTGAATGAGTTTTCTGGTCCTTTCTCTTCTTATTTGGGTACTTCCACCACATATATCTTGGTCTTCTTGCTGGTGTTCTACAAGTTGTTTATTTTCTTCATTCTTTTCCAGTCTTTGTCTCTCTTTTGACTAAATAATTAGCCATGACCTGTAGGAGTACAGTGATCCTTTTTTTCTGCTTGATCTAGTCTGATGCCTTTTGTGGACTACCTGGTGTCATTGAGCCATGCTTAGACCTGGAGACAGGAGGAACAGAAGCCAGGATTTCTGTCTCTTTATGTCTCTTGGTGGAGAGGTGGGAGATACCAAGCTTTATAATGGAGACTCCTATTTCCTGCTTTCATTTCTGAGCTGAAATTGGGTCAGATTCTTGGGATTTTGTGCTGCCTCTGAAGGCAGATCAGTTAACTAGTTACCTGGATATTGATGAGGATTAGGCTTGCCTTTCAGGGCTATTATACTCTCAAAGTAGGGGGATTAAACAGTCCACCAGTGCACTGACTATGGACTATGTTTTGCGTTGACCTATAAGTCTTTGAAGTTGCCACTCTGAATCACACATGTGTCTTGGCTCAAGAGCAGGTGCTGAAACACCTTTTGGACTTTTTATTGTGTGTTTGTGTGTGTGTGTGTGTGTTTCATTCTCTGTCATTCATTCAGAAAGAGCAAGCTGTTCTTGAGTTTTTTTGGTCTATGCTTGGGGTTCTATGTTAAAGACCTCCCCAGTACCCAGTTTGGTCTATATATGAGGAATTAAAGGAAAACTCAGTGAATTCACCTGGCTATCATTCCTCAAGCCTTGAGGTCTCTAGCCAATCTGCCCTTTGATTTTTAGCTTTCAGAGGTTGTTTATTTTTTATCATTGAATTATTTTGGGGGTACTTAGTTGAATTTAGAGGCAATATGCAAGGAAACTGAGTTTATAGGATCTTGTTTGAGAAACTTAATTGGCCACAATTTTCAAACAATGTTCTGCATTGAAAATGTAATAAACACTTTTGAGTAACACTCCAAGGAACAATAAAAGTCAAGTCAATCATTTTTGTTATATAAAGAATTAAGATAGATATTATAGAAGATATTAACATTTGTGAAAGACACAATAATGCTCTTGAGTATTTCCAGTCTGAAAATCCAAGTAAGGAGAATAAGGTAAGGAAGAAAAAAAGAAATTGAGATAAACATTTTTGCTCTTGGGTGGTGTATGGTAAGCACCATAAAGGAGATGACAGAATAACATCAGAGTGCTTAAAAAAAAAAAAAAGTATCTTATGTAATAAGTAATTTATCACTTGAGTTTGAAAAAAAGAAGAGGTATTATTACTTATGCTAACTTAACGTGTGTAAATTGAAACAATCTCAGCAATATATGATCATTTTACCTTCAAGACCCTTTTGTTTTAACAACTTATTTTGGAAATGTTCATGATATGCATATTTATAGAGTAACACAATAAATCCTTGTTTTCCCATCATCATTCCCAACCTTATTTTCCTTTCACAGTGTGTTCACACACTGAATTATTGTTATTATCAAGACAGTGTGTGTTCTGGTCAAAAGCACTAGGTTTACTAACTATAAATCTATGGCCAGTTTTCATTCTTTTATATACCCTCAGCCTCTCTCTGCTCTGTCAATATGTAAGAACAAATCTAGGAAGTTTCCTGAGTCATTCCTTGATCAAAACACTAACTACTTTTATTTTGTGCCTCTCTCTTTTTCTCCACCAGGCATAACGACTTTCATCTACATGCTTTACTTACAAGGCTGATATTCTAATGGTTCAATTCTGCCAGAAGATAGATCCTCAATAATTAGCCCTGCACACTGACCAGCTCAGGCTAAGAAGCCAGAGCATCTATGACTATCAGTTTTGCCTGCCTTCTTCTCTGGACTAGTGTTTACATAGTGGTGATTTTATAATGACTATGATTAAAGCTCTGCTGGACATGAGGATCATGCTTCTGCTGTACTGGCTTGGGGTGTTTCTGTCCTTTTGTGGACACACTGAGGCTGACCACTCCCAATACAATAGTCGCCCAGAAGTGGTGATTCCTTTGAAGATACTTGGCACAGGCAGAGGCGTGAAGCCTTCAGACTGGCTCTCTTACAGCCTGCATTTTGGGGGCAGGAAACACATTGTCCACATAAAGGTCAAGAAGTATTTGCTGTCCAGGCACCTCCCAGTGTTCACCTACACAGATCAAGGTGCTCTTCTTGAGGACCAACCCTTTGTTCACCATGACTGCTACTATCATGGTTATGTGGAAGGGGACCCAGAATCCCTGGTTGCCCTCAGTTCCTGTTTTGGTGGCTTCCGAGGATTGTTACAGATAAATGATAGTGCTTATGAAATTAAGCCCATGACTTTTTCTACTAAATTTGAACATTTGATATATAAAATGGAGAGTGAGGAGTCTGAGCTTTCAGAAATGAACTCTGACTTTGTGCTAGAGGAAATTGTACCCCAACTGGAGTCTCAAGAGATTAATAATTTCACTCAGAAGCAAAGTGGTTATGGGAGCTGGTGGCGCCATTTTTTTATTGTTGAACTAGTAGTGGTGGTGGACCATACTCTATATCTTCATATAAAAAAGAATATTTCAAAGTATACTGAAGATCTATATACTATCATAAATATAGCAGATTCTATTTATGAGATATTGGGTATTAGATTGTTATTGTTTGGTATGGAGTTCTGGACTGAAAAAAACTACATTGAAGTTAATGATACAAGTAGATCTCTGAGATATTTTTGCACTTGGAAAAATGGTAACCTTGCTCCCCGCCTGCCACATGATACTGCACATCTTTTTATGCATAAACCAATACGAGGAATGAGTGGTTTAGGTTATGTTAGAGGGATGTGTCAACCACTCCAGAGTTGTGCAATTGTTACTATGTTAAACAGATCCTTGGCCTTGGTTGGAATTGCAGTAGCTCATCATATTGGCCATAATTTGGGTATGTTTCATGATGGTAATTTTTGTACATGTGGACACTTTAGATGTATAATGCATACTTCAAACCCACCAATAACAACATTTAGCAATTGTAGTCTTTCTTTTTTTTGGTTATATACTATACATGAAGCAAAATGTATGCTCTACGAGATATACACAAAGGATATATTTTCAAAGAAGCGTTGTGGGGATGGTATTGTTGAAGAAGAAGAGGAGTGTGACTGTGGACCTTTACAGAATTGTGCAAAAGATGCCTGTTGTCTATCAAACTGCACTATGACTTATGGGTCTGCTTGTGCTCACGGACTTTGTTGCAAAGACTGCCAGTTATTACCATCTGGAGAAATGTGTAGAAGAGAGTCCAATGAATGTGACCTTCCAGAGTGGTGTGATGGATCATCCCCTCAGTGCCCAGATGATGTGTATGTGGAGGATGGAATTCCTTGTAATGAAAGTGCCTTTTGCTATGAGAGGAGATGTAATGACCGCAATGAACTGTGTAAGCAGATTTTTGGCCCGGAGGCAAAGAGTGCAAGTCAAAATTGCTACAAAAATATAAACACTCTTGGTGACCGCTTTGGTAACTGTGGTACCCACCAGTCTTCATATGTAAAATGTAATATCTCAGACATCCTGTGTGGGAGACTTCAGTGTACGAATGTGAGAGAAATTCCCCTTTTGAGGGATCATTCTACTGTGCATCAGTATCGCTTTAATGAGGTCACCTGCTGGGGTCTCGACTACCACTTTGGAATGCCCAAACCTGATATTGGTGAAGTACAAGATGGCACAAGGTGTGGTGAAGAACACCTCTGCATTGACAGGCAGTGTGTCCATATATCTCGCTTGGATAGTAATTGCTCACCTGAGTTCTGCAACATGAGGGGCATTTGCAACAACAGACATCACTGCCACTGCAACTATATGTGGGACCCACCCAACTGCCTAGTAAGGGGCAATGGAGGTAGCGTTGATAGTGGCCCACCCCCTAAGAGAGAAAAGTTTAACAAAAGTTATGTGTTATGGTTCTCGCTTTTTTGGTTGTTTCTCTTACTATGTTGTCTTCTTTACCTTTGTCTGAAAAGAAAAAAGAAAGAGGAAAAAGTTCCAACTCAACCTGCAAAGCCAGAGCAAAAGGTTCCGAGTGGGGCTGCAACGCCAACGCAAAAGGCTCCGAGTGGTACTGAAACACCAGCGCAAAAGGCTCCGAGTGGGGCTGCAAAGCCAGCGCAAAAGGCGCCGAGTGGGGCTGCAAAGCCAGCGCAAAAGGCGCCGAGTGGGGCTGCAAAGCCAGCGCAAAAGGCGCCGAGTGGGGCTGCAAAGCCAGCGCAAAAGGCGCCGAGTGGGGGTGCAATGCCAGTGCAAAAGGCTCCGAGTGGGGGTGCAACGCCAGTGCAAAAGTCTCCGAGTGGGGCTGCAAAGCCACCTCAAAAGGCTCCGAGTCGGGCTGCAAAGCCAGCGCAAAAGGCTCCAAGTGGGACTGAAAAGACACCTCAAAAGGCTCCAAAGTCTCCGAGTCAGACTGCAAAACCACAGCAAAATGTTCAGAGTCAATCCAGCATATCAGTTCGCCAGAGTCAAAGTGGGAAACAAAAGTCATCAAGCGTAAAAAGTGCACCTAAATAATCATGCATTAAAAAAAGGGAATCCCTGGAATATTTCTTACTCTTCATTATATTAAGAAATTAGAAGACTAATTTTTCCTAAAATTTGGGTTTTAAAAAAATATTTTCTGGGAGAAAACATGGCACATGGGTTGTGTACAGTTTTTTTAAGTTATTGCTTCTCAGCTTCAAATCCCCTTCCTATTTTATACACTGCATTGCTTGGGCCACATTCCTGCTGTACCAGGCCACTTCCCATAGAGATCTGCAACAGGGAGAATGAGTGAGAGTTCGGAAATCTGGGAATCTTATTTGTTTTCCATGTGTCAATATCACCTCACTAAGGTTTTACACCAGCAGCTATACTTAGTTCATATATATATGTATACTATCATATATAATATATTATTATATGTAATATGTATTATATATATATATATTTTTTTTTTTTACTAAAACATTTGTTTGTGTATATATATTTAAATATATTTTAATTTTCTCCAGTTCAACTTCATTGTCAGCCTGAGAGATACCAGCATAGCTGTCTGGTGTGTCATCCTCAGAGTTCTGAGTCTCAGATCTTTGAGCTTTCTACTAATATCCAAAATCTTTACCAGCTCAGCAGAACCTACCCTCAGAGTTCTGAGTGTCAGATCCATGCAGTTAGCCCTACAGTCTTTTAGATTTAAGTAACCCCTAAGCTTTTCCCTTTGCTCCTCAATTCTTTGAATGAAATTAGTTAATATTTCATGGCCACTTGTCAGTTAGTAGGACAATGTCTCCCTTAACTTGTTCTGTTCTTCCATATATGTTTACCCAATTCTGTCCCTCTAAAATCATTGATGCGGTTTTACTTTTTCTGACCAATTCTTGACTGTGACGGTACTAATCTTGGTATAATGAGGGAAATGAAAGTGAGGAAGTGTCAGAAAATTTTGTTTGAGATTTTCTTTACCACTGACCTTTACCACCTTGATTAAATTACTTAAATTGTTTATTGCAATTTTCCAACCAAAAAAAGACAGGATAAGATGATAATAACAGTTGTCTCTCAAATTTGGGGGTTTCTTAGGTTATGAAATGAGATAAAGAGAATGCTTTCAATTCTAGGTAGGTATTGGGAGATAAGAGTTTTTTTTTTTTTTGCCCCCCCCCGAAAACAACTATAAAAACAATTGTATAATACCAAACACATTTTTTAATTTTTAAAGTATTAGAGAACTGTGAAGGAAATGAAGGTTAAAAGACTTAAAAACTACAAAGAAAGGAAAACAATGAGAAATGTCAATACTTTTTCTCCTCAAACAAGTGTCTGTTCCCAGTAATGTGATTAGTCTGAATAAAAAGTAAAGATCAATTGGCCATTCCTGTTAGAAGACGTCTGTTGAAGAGAAATCTGAAAACTCTAGTGTGTAAAAGAGAACAGGTTGATAGATTTTACACTTAACAGACATCAAATTCAAAATCAGTTTCTCTACATCACATCTGCTGATTTTAAGTCCTCTGTGGGAGGCTAGGAAGACAGGTTGAAGACTTTAAAGGAAGTATCTATAATCTGTTGTACTCAGGGGACAAAGACCTAGTGGAAGGGAATTTTCCTAGAGGACATGTACTGTCTTCTCTTTAAAATATTAGCCTGATTTTGAAGGATATTGGAATATAGGGTGGAGAATGAGTATCAGAAAATAATCAATCACCAATTGATATTATAGCTGAGAAAATAGAAGCATATGGGCTCTCAATAGAAGGTACAATAGGATATATGTATCTTGCAAAAATTACAATATTTTCTGACCAAACTCAATCTCTAATTGTGTTGCAATTATTAATCACTCAGACTATTTTCCAAACATAAAAAAGATTAAAACTTATGAAGTCAAAGTTAACTCTATCCTGTACTCCTATGGTTCTTTATATATAACATGTAGTAGACAATAAAAATTATCACACTGGGGCACATAGGTGGCCCAGTTGGTTAAGTGACTGCCTTTGGCTCAGGTCATGATCCTGGAGTCTCAAGGATCCAGTCTTGAATCAGGGTCCCTGTCCAGCAGGGAGTCTGCTTCTCCCTCTGACCCTCTCCCCTCTCATGCTCTCACTCTCTCAAGTAAATAAATAAATTTTTTTTAAAAAAATCACATATATGAAGAGAAAGTCATTATGGCCAATAATAAAGGGAAAACAACAACAAAAGCAATAAAAGAGAAGCTAGAAGTCATCTAACTAAAAGATGATCCAGAGAGTGGAAAAGATGATAATGACCCAAAACCCACCATGATTACTATTTTAAAGAAACTGAAAGAAAAACAAATTAACTATGTACCCCTGGGGATAAAAATATATGTTTATAAAAAATAAAAAATTAAAAAAAAAACAAATTAACTATGTGAAAGAAGATAGATTCATCTCACCAGAAAATTAGAATCTATTCAAGGTTATCAAATACATAGTCTAGAGTTGGAAAAATAAAATATCTAAATTTAGGAATTTGTTGAGCACTTCGAATTATAGATTTCATTTTTCAATTAACAGTTAACTGGAAGAATAGTCATTGAAAAAAATCAGTTACACACATGGCAAAAATATTAAAGATTAAGATAACTAACATGTAAAACATATCAATAAACCTAAAATCATTAGAATCTCCAGTTGAGGAGGAGAAAGATAATAGAATAGAAATAACATAAGTCAGAGAATTCCTCAGAAACATGGAAACACATCATCTCATTACTTTGAGTAACTCAGTGAATTTCAACCAGTATAAAAACACAAACACACACCTAAAAATATCATAGTCAAACTTGAAAATGAGACACTGAAAAATCTTAAAAGCAGCCAGATATATAATACCATATCTTAAAAGGAATAATAATTAAGTAGTTGGCTGACCTCAACAAAAAGTCTGAATGCAGAAGATAATCAAATAAGATATTTATTCTATAAATATAATTGCCAAATTAGAATTCTTTAGTTTTTAAAAACAACCTTCAGGAATAAAGAAGAACAAAACTTTCTTTTGATAAACAAATCATTGCCAGCAGTTACCACACAAAGAAATATGTTTCTTTTCAGTCAATAAAAACATGATACCAGGAAGAAGCATGAATGTGCAGGGGAGTATAAAATACACAAAAAACCACTATGTGGATAAAATAAATTAATATATGAAACAATACTATCTCATGGATTATAAATATCTACAGAACAAAATGCAAGCATATTTATCACAAAAGCTGGGAGGCATGCAAATTAAGTTAACAGGTCTAAGCAGTTAGCAGTACTGGGAAGAGGTAAATTAATGATATGGATTGTGCTACGTGACATTGAATATGCATACCACCACTTTGAAGGTAACTATGAAAATGATAAGATTATGAAATAAAAGAAATTGAAGAAAAAAGCATAATAAATGGCATTTGATTACTGTAGATATAGGCATGTGAGGGAAACAATGCAGATATGTGAAAATGGGAAAAATAACAACTATGGTAAATATAAGACCTATTTAAAATAAATCACATTAAATAAGTAAAAGACTGACATATTTCATTATGTAAAAATCTAGAAGTATAAAATCTAGTAGAATACTCTTTTTTAAAAACAATTTAAAAATAAAGACCTAGAAGATGTAAAAATTTGAGAAATAATTTTATGCAATATTAACAAAATTAATTTAGTGTTAATTCCTATTGTCCAATAATGAAGACTCTGAGGTCCAAAGACCTAGAAATAAGGAGGAATATTTTTTAATGATAAAAAAAAAAATCATTGGGAGATAGGACATCCTAAATATGTAAGCATCCACTAATATAACTTCAAATATATAAGGAATATTATGGAGATAGACAATCCACAATCACCAAGGGGGAGAATTTAACCCAATTCTCCCTTTATCCCTATAGTGATAGTAAACACAGACAGTAAATCTGCAGGATAACATTTTCAATACATAAATAATAAACTAGATCCCTTATATATATAAAGAAAAGGAGGGACGCCTGGGTGGCTCAGTGGGTTAAGCCACTGTCTTTGGCTCAGGTCATGATCCCAGGGTCCTGGGATTGAGCCCCAAATCAGGCTCTCTGCTCAGCAGAGAGCCTGCTTCCTCCTTTCTCTCTGCCTGCCTCTCTGCCTGCTTGTCATCTCTCTCTGTCAAATAAATAAATAAAATCTTAAAAAAAAAAAAAAAAGAATACTAAACTCAAAAGTGGCTAAATTTGATTCATCTGCATATAGACTATTATAGAGGGTCCAGAAGGAAAGCCCCAACAAGTCTCGTATTGTTTTAATCAAGAAGAGCAGTTTCTCTAAACCTTATATATTTAACATAGAAGTCAATCTCATTAATGATAACTAGAAAAACTCCAGTTGCCTGGTACAATCCTGGCACTGGTCTACGTCTGATTACCAACTAAGATTTTGCAACCAATTCTCCTGTACAGTGGTGGTACTCTACATCACAACCAATTCTCTTATACCAGCTAGCTATTCTACAGCTCCACTCAATTCTAACACTGTCTACTGGGAGATAGCACCAGATCACACATATTAAGGGCTCGGACCTATAAGACTGTTTGTTCCCCAATTTGTTATCTGTACTTCTGACAGACCAGCTATAGTTTGGAGGTTCTAATGAGCACCTCCTTGGGCTTGATTAATTTGTTAGTGTAGCTTACAAAGAAACATTTTACTTACTAGATTTTGGTTTTATTATAAAATGATATAATACAGGAAAAGCTAGATGGAGAAGATGCAAAGGGCAAGGTATGTGGGAAGGGGAAAGGGGCTTTAATGTCCTCTTCAGGCACACAACTCTCTGTGCCTCACTATGTATTCACCAACCCAGAAGCAATCCAAACCTTGTCCTGGAGTTTTATGGAGCCTTCATTACCTACATAATTAAATCATTGGCCATTGACAACTGAATTCAATCTCCAGCTTTTCTTTCCTCCACAGAAATGGTGGTGGGGGACAGGGTGAGACTGAAAGTTGTAACTCTCTAATCACATTGTTGGCTACATTGGCAGCCAGCCACCATCCTCATGTGATTTCCAAAAGTAGCCTCATTAACATAGCCAAAAGACAAAGTTATTTGGGACTGGATAGAGAAACTTGATTATATTTTTATATAATGGTCTCCTCACATAGGAAATTTTAAGGGTTTAGGAGCTCTGCCAAAAATAATGAAGGCCATATATGTATTTTTATTATAAATCATAATATATCACAGCCAGAAATAAAAGAATATATATATAAGAATATATTTTTAATAATCTATATGCCAAGGAGGAATAAAAATAAAAAGAAATTTTTTGAACTGAAATACTAATAACTACAATATATTAAGTTACATAGTATTCAACTAAGGCAGTGTCTTAAAGAAAATGTAGTCTTATATGCCTATGTCAAAAAAAAAAAAAAAAAAAGGAAAAGACTGAAGATGCACTGAATTAACTTTCCATGTCAGACAGCTAGAAAAATAGCATCACTTTATATCTAAGGTAGTTATAAAGTTATAATAAAACTAGGAGAAAAAAAGCCAATTAAATTAAAACAGGTGCACAATGGAAAAAATTAGCAAAGATAAAATTTGATTCATAGAATTAAAATATTGTGAAACCTTCATTTGACTAATGAAGAAAATAGAGAAAATACAGGTTACCATGAGCAGGAATGAAAAGGGGATTTCACAAAAGAGCATATATAATGAAAGCTTAGGAAATATTTTGCCAATATACTTGATGAATTGGATAAATAAATAAATAAATTTACTGAACAATCTTAATTACCAAGTCAACATTAGAAATAAATATGAAAAAGATTGAACTGGTGTTCAAAGAATTGGCCAGTCCCAGATAACTTTTCAGTCAATTATAAAAACATAAGAAACATATGCCATTAATTTTATAAGGACTTTAAAGGGAAAAAAAGAATAGCTCAAAACTCTATGAGTCTTCGGGTATCTTAATTCTCAAACATGACTGGGCAAAATTGGCAAAGCAATTTATTTTCTAAGAGTTGATCTAATGTATTTTTTAAGATTTTATTTGTTTATTAGAGAAAGGTCAAGTGGGTGCTGGGGCAAAGGGAGAGGGAGAAGCAGGTTCCAAGGGGGTTTTTCTAAATACAAAATTATATAAATTATATAAAAATATAATCAAGTTTCTCTAAAAAAAAAATACCAAAAAATATCTATAGGAAACATCATATGTAATGGAATTAGGTAAGACTTTCTAATGACACTGATGAGGAAACAGAAATGGCACCTCCTTGTCATTTCTTATTGGATGTGCTAGACAGAATAATATGAAAAATATAAGTAAAATGATAAAATGATGTGAATGGAAGAAATTATACCTAGAAATTATATTCTAATACAAAGTATTAGAATTATTAAATTAATAGAGGAAGGTTGTTAATTAAAAGGTCAGTTTCCATGCTCAATTTCTAGCAGCAACAAAGGATAAAGAAATGAAATTAAAAAATAGTTTTATTTATATCAGTATCAAACAACATTTTGCAATATATACATATCAAATCATTATGTTGTACATCTTATACTAATGTTATATGTCAATGATATCTAAAAAAAAAAAAAAAAAAGAAACCAATTGAGACTTTGCCAGTGCTACAAGCTAGGGGAACAGATTCGGGTTTACAAGGACTCCAGTTACAGAAATATGTGTGACTTAGACCTACATCCTACTTCCAAAATTGCTAAGAAATCAGCAGCCGAAAAATACTTTTGATAAGTGGAGAGAGTTCACATTCCCACAGTGCTTGAATTCCTAGGCTCTGCTGAAGTTGAATGCAAAGTAAACAATAAAGTTTTAAAACCAGAACCCATCCGCCTCTAAATCAAACATCAATGAGATCAGTTGATAAATTCAGTCCTTTGCAAGAGATTAGTACTTGAGCTAACTGCATGTGAACTGAATCTAATTAAAGCTATAGCCCAGCACACAACTCATTTTGTGAAGGAATCTGAATTGAAAAAAAAAAAAAAGTTTGCATCTATTGAGATGATCATAAGATTTTTTCCGTTATTTTTTTATGTGGTATATCATATTTAAGGACATCACATACACATACAAAAAAGCAAATTACAGGCTAGTATCTCTGATGAACATAAATATAAAAGTTCTCAACAAAATACCACCAAACTGAATTCAATAGCACATTAAAAGGCATTGCCATGATCAAATGAGATTATCGTGGAATGCAAGGATGGTTCAATATATGCAAATTATTAAACCTGATAAAATTCAACATCCATTCATGATGAAAGCTCTCAAAAAGTGGATTTAAAAGGAACATAACAGTATGGCAAGCCCACGGCTAATATCCTAGTCAATGGGGAAAAGCTGAAAGTTCTTCCTCAATCATGAGGAATAGACAAGAATGCACACTCTCACTATTTCTATTCAACAAAGTACTGGAAATACTAGTCAGAACAATTTACCAAGAAAAAGAAATAAAGGCATTCAAATTTTAAAAAGGACAAGTAAAATTGTCTCTATTTGCATATATCATAACATTATATGCAGAAAACTTTAAGAAATTTATTAAAAAACTATTAAAACTAATAAGCTAGTAAAATTACAGAACACAAAATCAACATGCAAAAATAGCTTTTCTTCAATGAAATAATAGCTATCTGAAGAAACATTTTATTTTATTTTTTTATTTTTATTTTTTTTTTAAGATTTTATTTATTTATTTGACAGAGAGAAATCACAAGTAGACGGAGAGGCAGGCAGAAAGAGAGAGAGAGAGGGAAGCAGGCTCCCTGCTGAGCAGAGAGCCCGATGTGGGACTCGATCCCAGGACCCTGAGATCATGACCTGAGCAGAAGGCAGCGGCTTAACCCACTGAGCCACCCAGGCGCCCCTGAAGAAACATTTTAAATGAGCCATATAAAAATAACTTTATTTACAAATAAATTTAACCAAGAAGGTGAAAGACCTGTGTATGGAAAACTATGGAATACCAATGAAAGAAATTGAAGAAGACACAAATAAATTGGGATACTTTGTACTCATAGATTGGAAGAATATTGTTAAAATTAACAATTATCGGGGCACCTGGGTGGGTCAATGGGTTAAAGCCTCTGCGTTTGGCTCAGGTCATGATCCCAGGGTCCTGGGATCGAGTCCCGCATCAGTCTCTCTGCTCAGTGGGGAGCCTGCTTCCTTCCCTCTCTCTCTATCTGCCTCTCTGCCTACTTGTTATCTCTGTCTGTCAAATAAATAAATAAAATCTTAAAAAAAATTAACATACTATCCAACGCAATCCACAGAGTCAACACAACATTTATCAAAATTTGAATGACACTTTTCACAGAAACAAACATTCCTAAAATTTGTATAGAACCACAAAGGACTACAAATATCCAAAACAATCTTGAAAAAGAACAAATGTGGAGGCATCACATTTCCTGATTTCCAAAATATTATTACAAAACTATAGTAAGAAAGACAGTATGATATTATCATTAAAACATACACAGATCAATAGGACAAAATAACACAGAAGTAAATCCGTAGATAAATGGTCAATCTATGACAAATAGCCAAGAATATACAATGGAGAAAGGATAATCTTGTCAATGAATGATGCTGGAAAAAGTGGGATAGTCACAAGCAAAAGAATGAAACTGGATAACTATTTTATGCCATACATAAAAATAAACTCAAAATAGATTGAAGACTGGAATGTAAGACTTGTAACCATAAAATTTTTAGAAAAAAACATGAAGGTAGGCTTTTTGACATTGATCTTGGCAGTGATTTTTTTGGGGGGGGTGGACCACAAAAGCAAAGGCAACAAAAGCAAATTAAACAAATGGGATAAAATTAACTAAGAAGCTTCTCTGCAGTAAAGGAAATCAATAAATAACAGTCCTTTGCAAGAGATTAGTAAAAAAAAAATATATTTGTAAATCATGTATTTGATAAGGAGTAAAATCCAAAATATATAAAGAACTCAAACAATTACAAAAATTAATAATCATTTAAAAATTAAGCAGAGCGAGTATTTTTCCAAATAAAACATACAGATGGCCAACAGGCACATGAAAATATGCTCAATATCACTAATCATCAGGGAAATGCAAATCAAAACCATAATGAGTATCAAATTCTATCTGTTAGAATGACTATTATCAGAAAGAAAAGAAATTGTTGGCAAGAATGTGTATGAAGGGCAACCCTCCTGACTATTAGTGGGAATGTAAATAGATGCAGTTACCATAGAAAACGGCATAAAGTTCTTTAAAAAATTAATATAGAACTACTATTTCATCTAGCAATTCCACTTCTGAGTATAGGTATGACTTGTTTTGGTGCACATTGCTTTATTGCACTTTGTAGATATTGTGTGTTTTACAAATTCAAAGCTGTGACAACCCTGAGTCAAGCAAGAATATAGGCACCAATTTTCCAACAGAATATGTTCACTTCATGTCTCTATGTCACATTTGTGGAAAAGTTCACAATATTTCAAACTTTTTCATTACTGTAATATTCAAATTTCTGTAATCTCATGATAAAACATTAAGAGATGAGGAGTGGCTTCTTATGGATGAGCAAAGAAATTGGTTTGTTAAGATGGAATCTAATTCTGGTGAATAACAAAGGACTTAGAATATTACATTAAACATGCTTGCCAACAAAAAAATTTCTGCTTACTGAAAGGTCATATGATGCTTAGTGTTTTTTAGCAATATAGTATTTTCAAAGTAAGGTATATACATTATTTTCTTTAGACATGATGCTACTGCAGACCTTAAATAGGTTATAGGATATTGTAGACATAGGTACCAGGAAATCAAAAAATTCATTTGACTTAATTTACTGTGATATATTCTTTACAGTGATGGTTTGAAACTGAACCCAGAATATCTCTAAGGCACACTTATATTTATCTAAAGGAAACAAAAACACTATGTCAAAGAGATATTTGCATTCCCATATTCATTGCAGCATTAATTACAATAAGTTAAACATGTAAACAACTTAAGTGTCCATCAGTGGATGGATGGATGGATGGATGGATGGATGGATGGATAAAGAAGAGGTGGTAGATATATATATATATCTCCCTAAAATTATCTGATGACTAATAATTTCCATGGTCTTCAAAGAAACCCGAAGACATCAGACTATAAATGGACAAGAAATTAATTATGGAAATTAGAGCCCCAATTTTTTTTTTAGGAAACCATAAAAAATGATTACATGATTTATTCAACTTCCTCCAGATTGATTTTTTTCCTCCATAATCAGACCTATTAAATATAGGTAATTATTCTTACTGAGGCCATAAGCAAACATTTTTATCTCCTCCTCAGTATAAAACTCCTCCAATATACTCCTTAATTATTCAAAAGGGCTTCTTGTGTTTATCACATAAAAATGTGTCCTGTATGTGGACATGTGGTCATTTTAAGTACTTACATAACTCTTTCATTAACTCACATTTTATTAAGAGCCAAACATAATTACTTAACAAGAATGACCCAAGACACTAGATTTTATCTCTCTGAATTGAGGTTTTACTCTGGTCCAAAGTTCCTAGATCAAAATATATGATACATGATTTCTGTGACTGTCCCCCACCAAAATGAAACAAATTATAAAGACTTAAGAGACACATATTAAATCAATGGTTAAATAGGCTTGGGGTACCAGGGTGGCTCAGTTGGTTGAGCATCCACCTCTTGGTGTTGGCTAAGGTCATGATCTCAGGGTTGTGAGTTCCAGCCCCACCATGGCTCCATGCTCAGTGTTGAGTCTGCTTGGGATTCCCTTCTTCTCTCTCCCTTTTTGTCCCTTCCCCTGCTCACACACACTCCCTAAAATAAAATATTTTTTAAAAATCTTAAATAAGTGAACATTTCTCAACTATTTATTGGTCACCAAAACAAAAAATAGTTAATACTTCTCTTATACTTGGTTACAGGTTTGCGAACAAGATGAAATAAACAATCAATTATAAAAAGAAAACCATGATATTAAATAAAGTTAGTCAAATTAACCCTTAGTCTTACCCATCTGATTAAGTATAGATTATATAAAAAATTGGATAGAGCCAATTTTTTTTGCACAATGTATATTGATATTCTCATGCATGTATCACTCCTACTCACCTAATATCTAGGAAATTGCATGTTCCTATAGAGCCATTAAATTAAGCCAAAGAGATTAAAACCTTCATGGTCCAATTTTGTCCTCTGTGAATGGGTTGTGACCAAAGCTATGGAAAAATGAGAAAGTCCAAGTAGGGAAAAGGAACAGATCTATACTTATTGAGATGGAAGTGTAAAGGAAAGACACTGTCTGATCATACTGGCAAACAATATCAGAGAAAATCCCCCCCTTTCCCTAAAGCTGAACTCTCAAATATTATAGCTAAGTTTGTTTCTGTGATTTATCCCAACCAAACTGCTAAACACAGACTTCCAAGATTAGCATTTTAAACTGCTAGCTAGTCCATTTACTGATTAAATTTACTCCTGCATTACTTTTTTTGTTCATCTCTCTTTTCATCTGATTTTTTTGTTTTTTCTTGCTGACAATTCAACAGTTCTCCCTTAGAAGTGAAGCATATTTGTGTGTATAGATACTTAAAGTCTCTGAGATATTGGATATTAAAGAGATGTAGAGATGATTATTGATGTCTGTTTTCTTTACAGAGGTTTTGACACTGGGGGCAAACTTTCTTTCTAAACCTTCAAGTGTTCTATAATATGATTCATTGTTAAGGAAACAATCTGGGAATAGGAGAACAGTATGAGTGAAAATACTGAAACTGAAATGCTTAAATAAGCATATTAGTAAGATGAAGGTAAGAAAGCTAGTTGGATTTATTCGTATTGCATAGAAGTAAAGCTTGGATGCGGGTGGTGAAGCCACAGCTGGGAGGGACTTTAGGCAGCTGCCATGGTGTGTGAAACTGAGAAAGTCTTGTTGCTAGGAAGCTAAATCTTGATCTTAATCAAATGAGAAGTACAAGGTAAGATATTTATATTTCCCTTTGTCATGTGAGATCTCTAATAAAATTTTGTGTACATAGCAGTGGTGATAGAAACTGTAAGCTAAGAGCTATACTTAGAAAGGATCATGAAAACCTCACTAATTTTTCTATCAGTAACTCATTTAAGAAGTTTAGCTGTAAAGGAGGGGCGCCTGGGTGGCTCAGTGGGTTAAGCCGCTGCCTTCAGCTCAGGTCATGATCTCAGGGTCCTGGGATCGAGTCCCGCATCGGGCTCTCTGCTCAGCAGGGAGCCTGCTTCCCTCTCTCTCTCTCTCTCTGCCTGCCTCTCCATCTACTTGTGATTTCTCTCTGTCAAATAAATAAATAAAATCTTAAAAAAAAAAAAAGAAGTTTAGCTGTAAAGGAGAGAAGCACCCACTGTTTGTGCATGCATGACTATATGCACAAACCACACGCACATGCACATATACACATATAATAGGGTTCTTTCTAGCGGAGTGTTCGTATCTTGTTTAGGATTCATTGTTTCATATCATTGTTTCATTAATATAGCCTGTTGTACTTTATTTCATTGAGATCCACAAAAATGTGTTTTAGGAAGTTGTTTTGGTTTAGAAAACAGTGATTTAGGCTATGAATGAGAATAAGAGGGAGGTTGTAATGAGGGTACAGATATTGATGAATTTGAAGAAACTAGGAAGGAAAAGCCATTTATACAAGTTGCATAGGAAGTCTGACTGTGTAATCTGAAGTCAATAAACTATTAGTTGAAAATATTACACTTATTAAGGAAAACACACTATCAGAAACTTTGGCTTCTGGAATCATCAAATACAATAATTAATGAGGACAAAGAGTCTGACTCAAAGGTTCTTTGACATCTATTCTCCTCTTGTTATCTGTTCCCAAATTGAGGTGTAAGGAATAAATTCTGACAAAGTTTTATATAGGTTTCATTTCTTTTCAACAATACCATATTATTTGTTAGTAATCCTTTTCTATCACAATGATATTGAGGACTCTTTAGCAAGTATGGAACAAATGCATATCATGAAAACATAAAGAACAAATTGGATTTTACTTACAATTTAGAGATGTGTATCCTCAGAGGCTTCATATTGTGATCTTGAGTTATTTTCTATTTTTCTTGATATTTTGTGTCATGCCTATCCACATTAGTGATAACAGTTTGTTGTAATAGTGGAGGAATCCATTCGTTTTAGATTGAGAAGCAAGACATAATGGTTGGATTAATGGAGTTCAGAACAAGGCTACATGAGAATGGAAGAGAAAAGAATGTGTTATTGAAAAAATGGAATAAAATAGAAAGAATAGTTATTTGAGTCCTCTATGAATTTGAGGAATCATTTTAGATTAAAAATAAAAATTGTGGGATGCCTGGGTGGCTCAGTTGGTTAAGTACCTGGACAGTACTTACATAAACTATGTGTTCTTTTCACCTTAATAGTGAGGATAATATTTAGCTTGAAACAAGTCCTTTCTTCCTATCTGCAACCTGATAGCAAAGTTTAATATAAATATTTAATTCTGTATTAAATAAGGGTAATGAGGAATCCTTGGTTTAAACATTTAAACAACCATGATTGAAAGTCAACACTAACACCTTGTGAAAATAAGAATAGCGTAGAATTTCAGTGAAGTGCTCTGTGCATTAATGAAGAAATTCAGAAAGTTAAACTTGTGGACAACAAAAGACATAATACTAAATAAGAATGTTTGAAATAAACATCTATTCATAATGTCAATCTTTTGACTGGAAGTCAGGGTATCTCCTTCTGATTCTGATTGTGTTTCTTTCTTTTAAGCATCCTCCTAAACAGAGTATGACATTTTCCACATTAGTGATAACAGTTTGTTGTAATAGTGGAGGAATCCATTCGTTTTAGATTGAGAAGCAAGACAAATAATGGTTGGATTAATGGAGTTCAGAACAAGGCTACATGAGAATGGAAGAGAAAAGAATGTTATTGAAAAAATGAAATAAAATAGAAAGAAAAGTTATTTGAGTCCTCTATGAATTTGAGGAATCATTTTAGATTAAAAATAAAAATTGTGGGATGCCTGGGTGGCTCAGTTGGTTAAGCAGCTGCCTTCGGCTCAGGTTATGATCCTAGCGTCCTGGGATCGAGTCCCACATCGGGCTCCTTGCTCGGCAGGGAACCAGCTTCTCCCTCTGACTCTGCCTGCCACTCTGCCTGTGCTCACTCTCGCTCTCGCTCTCTCTCTCTCTCTCTCTGACAAATAAATAAATAAAATCTTTAAAAAAAATAAAAATAAAAATAGGAATTGTGGTCTGTTAAGATGGAAGAGCCAAGATGGTTAAGAATGATAATGCAATACAGGTCATGGCCGCAGGTTGAAGGTGAGTTGTAAAGGTAAAAACAAAACAAAACAACAACAACAACAACAACAAAAACCCACACCCTGAATGTTATATAGGTTGTCCATTTGCTTGCTAAACATAGAATATGGATAAGATTGTGGAAAAGAAATTTATAAATCAGAGATGAAATTCTTAGGGGCGTAAAAGTATATTAAAAAGGGAAATAGTGATTTAATGAGATGGCTACCAAGTTTAGACTTTTGGAAGCAAATTTGGTAATCAAAGAAAACTATGACCAAGTATTTAGTCTGTTTGGCACATGGGGATTCTGACAATGAGAATCTTCCCCTCTGCACGTCTTCAAAATTGTTGAGATATAAGTTTTAGTAGAATTAAGTAGAATTAAGAACAAGTAGTTCTTCATTAAGAAGTGTGAGTAGAAAGGCAGTTGGTGGTGCTTTTTATGAAAGAGACAGGAAAATTATTCCAGAGAGAAAAGAGGTCAAGGCATACTTAATTAAGGTAGAAAAAGTAAGCAGACATTAATAAAGCATTCAGGAGGTTATAGGGTCTGAATCAGGCATTTTCATTTTTATATTACCTTCTATGAGAAGGGATATTTGATCAGTGTGTTTTAGATCTCTCATAACAGACTTCTCTTTCCTCTGTTTCCTTTTTTTTTAACTGGACCAGAGGTGCTTACTGTTATTACCTTAAATAATCCCATATTTTTATAACCTAATAGAGATTGGATCCTCTCTACAAAAATAAAACAGGCACATTATATGTAAAATATGGAATGCAATTTTATAAGCCCTTCAGGTCTATTCATATCCCAACTACTCTACCCAAATTTGGCTGTTGGCCATTAACTTATTTAGGCCTACATAATTCATTTATTTTTACCAAGTGTTTAGTACTGTCTGCACCATTATGTGGTTTTATTAATTCTTTAATGAAGAAAGAATGTAACAAAAGAGTATTCTAGCTAATATGCTAGTTAGTACAGGTATTTCATTTTCACAAATCTGAGGTAAATATATTTGAAGGTTGGTCTCTTTAAAAATGTAGAGAGGGGCGCCTGGGTGGCTCAGTGGGTTAAGCCGCTGCCTTCGGCTCAGGTCATGATCTCAGAGTCCTGGGATCGAGTCCCGCATCGGGCTCTCTGCTCAGCGGAGAGCCTGCTTTCCTCTCTCTCTCTGCCTGCCTCTCTATCTACTTGTGATTTCTCTCTGTCAAATAAATAAATAAAATTAAAAATGTAGAGAGTTTAATGCTTTTGTCTCACAAAAATAATCTCACCTTTCCCAGTTTTTCTCTTTCCTTTTTGGATTTATTAATTTCCTCCTAAGTACTAAAGCCATGTCTTTTTGTCCCTCAATCTTCAACTATTTCCTAATACATTTAATTTATTTTATATTTTATATGACCACAGGACTTCATACTTTATTTTTCTTAAGAATGAAATCAATTGTAAACACAGTTTGGTAATATCTCTCACCTCAAAGTATTTCCCATTCAGACTCTATCACTCTTTATTGTTAATTGAACTAACTAAGCATTACAGTGGATACTAATAATTGAGACCTTGCAATTAATGCTTTGCAGATTGACAGAATTAGAAGAGAAAAACATGGGGGAAAAAAACAGTAAAGAAATAATTGTGCTGTGGGGTAGTATATGTGACCTACCATAAAAGAGTTTGTGATATAATTTATGACTGTTTCTCATATATACTTCTCTTGAGGAGTGGGACCAAATAACTTATCACTTGAAATTCAATGGAAAATTATGAATATTTATGTCAAGTCAACATACAAATTTAAATACCCCCCAGAAAACCAACATTTATGTTCATTTTTTCCCCAAGATCTTTTTGTTATAAATATTGGTTGTGGAAATGTTCACAGATATTTATATATTTAGAGAGCAGTATAGCAGTATAATGAAACCATATATGTCCATTCTCTAGGTTTAATAATTATCAACCTATAGTTAATTACCATTCTCTTTGTAATGAGGATTGTTACCTCAGTTTTTGCATGTGTGTGTGTGTGTGTGTGTGTGTGTGTGCGCGCGCACGTCCATTCCCATGGTAAATGGATTTCTTACACCTCAGTTTGAATCTGGAGGTGTTTTGAGTATAAAATGAGTCTCTTGCAGGCAGTGTATGGATAGGTCTTGCTCTTTTTAGCCGATTTGATACTCTGTGTCTTTGGATTGGAGCATTCAGCCCATTTACTTTCTGAGTAACTACTGAAAGATAAGAATTTAGTGCCATTGTATTACTTGTGAAGTCAGTGTTTCTGTATATTGTCTCTATTCCTCTCTGGTCTATGTTACTTTGGGGCTCTCTCTTCACTTAACGGATTGCCTTTAATATTTCTTACAAGGCTAGTTTGTGATCACAAATTCTTTTAGTTCTGTTTGTCTTGGAAGCATTTTATCTTTGAATGACAGCCTTGCTTGATAAAGTATTCTTGGCCACATACTTCTCTCTTGTTGCACCCTGAATACATCATTCTAGTCCTTTCTGGCCTTCCAGGTCTCTGTGGGTAGGTCTGCTGCCAGTCTAATATCCCCTTTCTTGTGTATCATGGACCTCTTTTCCCAAGCTGCTTTCAGAATTTTCTCTTTGTCTCTAAGATTTGCAAGCTTCACTATTATATGTCAAGGTATTGACCTATTTTTATTGATTTTGAGTGGGGTTCTCTGTGTATGCTGGATTTTAATGCTTCTTTCCTTTCCCAGATAGGGAACTTCTCTGCTATAATTTTCTCCACTATACCTTCTGCTCCCCTCTCTTCTTTTGCTCTGGGATCTCAGGTATTCTAGTGTTGTTTGGCTTTATAGTATCACTTATCTCTCTAATTCTCTCCACATGATCCAATAGCTGTTTATCTTTTCTTAAGCTTCTTTATACTCTATCATTTTGTCTTCTATATCATTAATTCTCTCTTCTACCTCATTTATCCTAGAAGTTAGAGCCTTCATTTTTTATTGCATCTCATTAATGGCCTTTTAAATTTTGACTTGATTAGAGTTTAGCTCTTTTATTTCTCCAGAAAGGGAGAAGTATCTTTATAATCATTATCCTGAACTCTAGCTCCAGCATCTTACTTATCTCCATACTGATTAGGGCCTTGGCAGTCAGTACTGGCTCTTCTTTTTGAGGAGTTTTTCCATCTTTCATTCTGTTCACAGAAGAATAAATGAACAAGAGAACAAAATGCTAAAATGACAACAACAACCCCAAAGAAATATACACTAAGCAAACCGGAAGAGACCTAAAACCAAAATAAATAAGTAAAAATTCTTAAAAAGAGAGAGAGAGACTATAGTCAGACACATGAACAGAACAGAGCAATACAGTGGATCCTGTGTTATTTTGGTCTACTTGCTAGAAAACTGGATCCAAATTGTAAAGAAAGAAAAACTTAGAAATGTACAAAAATAAGATCAAATACAATGAAAGGATAGAATATAACTGTAAAAATGAAAATTTAAAAAGTCTTAAAAAAGAATTGATAAAATAATAAATTGGTTGAAAAATTAAAAAAATTAAAATTGAAAGACTATAGATTCATGAGAAAAACAAATACGAATTCTATATACATTTTTGCATAGCACTGGAAATTATGGTTCTGTGTAAACTTGTTCTTAGCAAGATGTTCTTGCTGATCTTCAGGGGAGGGGCCTGTTGTGTTGTTTTAAGTGTCTTTACCCCAAGTAGAACTACACCATTTTTGACAGGGTCCAGGATCCAGATTGCTCTATGTGGCTTTTGTTCCGTGAAGACTTTCCATTCTGCTTTTGAGGAGGAGAATGAAAATCTCCAGCCCCAGAATCAAAGGTTCATGTCCCCCACTCCTCAGTGTGCCCTCAGGGTAAAGCAGTCTATCACTCCTCTCTGGCTGATCTCTGTCCACACTCCGTGCTCACCCAGCCTATGACAGAGTATTTCTATCTCAGGAACATGACCCCATTTCAAGTCTTCAAATCGTACAGACTCCCGCAGTGTGCACTCACATACTCCCCCAGGGTATGGAGGAAGGGGAGTCTCACTATGGTTCTGCCAATTGCTGGGCCTGTGCTTGGTGAGCATTTGCCTGACCATGCCACGGTTTATGGTTTATAGCAACACCAAGCTAAGAGCCCACTCCTGGTCTTGCTGATTGCAGTCAGCTTCCCCACTCTGATGCCTGGGAATTATGCTGCCCTCAGACACCCCTGTTCTTTCCATGACTGCAGGGATCCTGAGACTACACTGTCCCACCTAGGATTCCACCCTGTTTCACCACCTGAATACCGTTTAGGCAGAGATGTCCCTCATTGAGAGCAGAATTCTCAAAGTTCCAATTTTATGCTCTGCTACTACATCACTTTCTGGTAGCTGGCTTATGGAGGCTTCCTCCCTCCCACAGTTTATCTTCCAGTATTCACTTGCCTCAGATTCACTTCTTCACACTTCCTACCTTTCTGAAAGTGGTAACTTTCAGTGAAACTTTCCTCTTTTTTCTACTTGTAGAATTGCATCAATTATTTTCTTAGATCTCTGGTTGAGTTCACAGGTGTTCAGAATGACTTGGTATCTATCCAGGGGTCAGACAGAACTAAGTTCTAAGTTCTCCTCCTCCTCTGCCTTCCAGAAGTCAGAAGTCATAATTCCCTTGAAGATAATCGGAAATGGTAGAGGCATGAAGTCTCCAGGATGGCATTCTTATAGTCTGTGTTTTGGGGGCCTGAAACATATTCTGCATATGAAAGTCAAGAAGATTTTGCTGTCTAGACACCTCCCCATGCTCACTTACACAGACCAAGGCTGTTTCAATACCCAACCTTTGGTCCAATATGAATGCTACTATTGTTGCTATGTGAAAATGGACCTGAAATCCTTGGTTGCCCTTGGCTCCTGTATTGGTGACTTTTGAGAAATGTTATAGATAAATGATATTGCTTTTGAAATCAAGCCCAAAAGGCTTTTTTACTACATATAAACATCTGGAGTATAAGATTGACAGTAAGGAGACAAATTTTCCACCCCCAAAATATACCTTAACAGAAGAAGCAGAACAACAATTGAAGTTTTATGAGGGTGGTAATTCCCCTCTGAGACAGTTCTTATGAGAGATGGTAGAACCACACGTATTTTATTAAACTGACAGTGGTGGAGGACCACAATTGATTCCTTTATTCAGAAAGTAATATTTCAAAGGTACAAGAGGAAATCTGCATTGTAATCAGTATAGCTGATTCTTATTTTGATTCACTGGCAACTGATGTGGTTTTATTGGGGGTTGCGATCTAAAATTAAGAAAACCCCCTGTAAACAGATGACAAAGAGCAGCTACTGAAGGATTTTTGCACTTCAAAGATAATAAGCTTTAATTCTCTCTTACATCTTGATGTTTCTCATCTTTTTATAAATAAAAATTTTGGTGTTACTTTGAGTATCACTTGTGTGCAGGGATATATAAGCATCAAGTTGATTGTGTGTTTGAAAATCAGAGGGGTCAATTTGAGAGATTTTGCATTCATTGTGATTCATGAACTCAGTCATAATTTGGGTATGAAGCATGTTGAAAAAACGCATACATATGAGTAAAAAGTGTGCATAATGTATCAAACAAAGTTAAAGACCAGTAGATTCAGCAAATACAGTTATGTTTATTTTATAACACCATTGGATAAAAAGGGTGTATGCACAACTCTTAAAATCCAGGGGACATCTTTCTACAGCACAGTGGGAATGGTGTGGTTGAAGGGAAGGAGATTGAAGAGATCTCTCTAAGGAGAGATCAGATCCTCAAAGCACTGTGTTAAAGATAATTCTTCCAAACTGGACTCTGAGTCCTGAGGCTGATTATGCTTTGGGGTTTTGTTGCAAAGACTGCAAGTTCATGCCATCAGATGAAATCGTAGAAAAGAAGACAAAGGATGTGACTTTCCGGAGTGGTGCAGTGGGACATATTATCAGTGTCCAGAAGTGTTTTTGCAGGACAGGATCCCATGAATGGGTTGGACTACTGTTATGAGAAGAGATGTAAATAACCATGATGAACAACATAGGGAGATTTTTGGTCAAGGGACAAAAAATACAACTCAAAGTTGCAACAAGGAAATAAATATCCAAAATTATTGTTTTAGTAACTGTGGTATGCATGGTTGTACATATGTAAAATGTATTCACTAAGATATCCTATATAAAAAAGTTCAGAATGAAATTAAAAAAAAAAAGGAATTCACTTTTTAAGAGAACATTCTACTATTCATTAGACTCACTTCAATGCTGGGATACAGACTACCATTTTGGGATGATCATATCTGATACTGATGAAGTGAAAGATGGCACAGAATGTGGTTCAAAATACATCTACATTCATATGATGTAGGTCCATTTGTCCTTTTTAGAAAAGTGATTGTCAGACCTATAACACAAGGGGGATCTAAAACAATAAATGTCAATGCTGTTGTGATGTCAAGTAATTATTTAAACTGACAAGAAAGGAAATGGAATTAGGGCTGACAGCTGTCTTCCCCCACCACCAACACCAGAAAAAAAGGGCAAACTTGCTGCCATTTTGGTTGATTCTTATATTTTTATGTTTATTTTCCATTTTAAAAAAGTGAACATGCTATGATAGTTGTCTTTCTCTGCTTGACTTATTTCGCTATGGGGGGCACGAATTGCATGGAGCACTGGATGTGGTGAAAAATAATGAATACTGTTATGCTGAAAATAAAAAATAAATTAAAAAAAAAAAAAAAAAAAAAAAGTGAACAAAATAACCTGAGGAAGAAAAGCAAACAAGTTCATATATACTATAAGGAAGAAGAGAACAAATTTATAAGTTCAGAAAATAAACCCAGTAAATCCTTTTTTTTTTTTTTTAAGATTTTATTTATTTATTTGAGAGAGGGAGAGTGAGAGAGAGCATGAGAGCTGAAAAGGTTAGAGGGAGAAGTGGGCTCCTCATGGAGCTGAGAGCCTGATGCAAGACTTGATCCCGAAATTCCAGGATCATGACCTGAGCCAAAGGCAGTTGCCCAAACCCAGTAAATCCTTCCACATCTTAAGTTTTAGTTTGGTGGCCATAAAAATGTTAGTGCACATGCCAAAGGTGATTGATAAATATTATTTCCATTTCTGGATTTCTTCATTTTTTTTCCTGTGTATTTGAAATAATGTCTATCCGCATTCTAATACAGCTTCAGTCCTACCTTCCTTTTTTGTTTTGTTATTGTCAAATATATTACATTTCTGTGTTATTGGTTCAAAAATAGGACTTTATAATTAATGTTTTATGCAAATGATTTTTAAATCAAAATATAAAGGAGGAAAAAATATGTAGCTAGACCATCTTTTATTATCTAAATAACTACTTTTAGTGGTATTCTTTGTGGGTTTGTTTGTTTTTTTTTTTCATGTGGAAATGAATTGCTGTCTGGTGTTTTTAAATCTGAGACATCATTGTTTATCCTTGGGTTTTGAGGGGGTATCTTAGCTGGATGTAGTATTTTTATTTGATTTTTATTTTCTGTCCGCATGCTCAATATGTCATTTCACTGCCTTCTGAATTTTATTTTTTTCTGATGAGAAATCTGCTGTCAAACTTGTGCTTTCCTTATATCTGATAAATCATTTTTTTCTTGTTATTTTCAAGATTTTCTCTATTATCTTTAACTATCATTTAGTATGACTTTGATACTCTTTTTCATATACTTTTCATTTAGTATGATGTTTCTACAGATGGATCTTTTGTGTTTATCTAATGTGGTGTTCACTAAATTTCTTGTATATGTAGATTAATGTTTTTCTTAAAATTTGGAGAGTTTTCAATCATTATTACTTTGAATATCTGTTTTTCCCAACTTTCTTTTTCTCTTCTGCTTCTGAAGCTCTCACCATAGTATGTTGGGGCATTTCATGGTGCCCTACATTTTTTAGTTGCATTATTTATTTTTCTTCATTTTTGATTATTTCTTTTGTTCATATTATATACCCTGTATTGATACATATTAAAGTTCATTTAATTTTTTGTACAAAATCAAATCTACTGTTGCATTCTTCTAGGGATTTTTCACTGGGTTTATTGACTTTTTAATTCTGGAATTTACATGTAGCTCTTTTTGATAATACTTATCTTTAATCACTATTCTCTATTTGATGAGTTCTTATTACATTTTTATCTATTCATAAAAGTAGTTTCTTTTAGTTCTTGGAACAGATTTATAATAGTTGTTTTGAATTCTTTGCTAATTATGGCATCTAAGTCAGCATAAGCCATTAAGTTAAAATAGTTTGTGCCTTTCTCTGGCTGACTTTTTTCACATAACATTAAACTCTCTAGACCTATCCATGTTGTTGCAAATAGCAAAATGCCATTCTTTGTTATTGCTGAATATATATATATGCCACATCTTCTTTATCCATTCATCTAACTTAGGTTAAGATGGACATCTTAGCTACTGTAAATAATGTTGCATTACAAAATAGGGCTGCATATATCTTTTTAAACTAGTGTTTTTTGTTTTCTTTGAACAATACCCAGTAGCAAAATTACTGGATAATAAGGAAATTCTCTTTTAAAATTTTTTGAGGAGTCTCCATACTATTTTCACAGTGGTTACACCAGTTTGCATTTCTACCATCAAAGCACAAGGGTTACTTTTTCTCCACATCTTCACCAACACATGCTGTGTTGTGTTTTTAATTTAACTATTTTGACAGGTGTGAGATGATATCTCATTTTGGGTTTGATTTGCATATCCCTGATGATTAGTAATGTTGAACATGTTTCCATGTGTTTGCTGCCTATTTGTGTGTCTTCTATGATTTCATTCATATGTGGATATTAAGAAACAAAACAAATGAACAAAAGTGAAAAAAAAAACACAAACTAGAAAAACAGACTCCTAAATATAGAGAACAAACAACTGGTGGTTGCCAGAGGGGAGGTGGGAGGGGGTTGGGTGAAATAAGTGAAGGGGACCAAGAGTATACTTACTGTAATGAGCACTGTATAGCATTGTTGAACCACTATATTGTATACCTGAAAGTAATAAAACACTGCATGTTAATTATACTGGAATTAATAATAATAATAATGAATAAAATAAAATAGCTTATATTCAAGACCTTTGATTCAGATTTTCACTCACTATTGGATGTGTGTGTGTGTGTGAGAGAGAGAGATTTGAAAACTGCTTTCACAATTCAGGGAAATTATGATTTTGTCCTGTATTCCTCTAGGGACCAGTACCACTAAAGTTCTTTCCTTGGTTGCTCCTCAGATGGTGAAAACATTGCCACACTCATCCATGGAAACATACGTGGCTTTAAAAAGGCTTCAGATCTACCATTCTACCGTTATCTGATTGCTACTAAATAGGTGAAGCCTTACATAAATGCACTCTTTTAGACTCTTAAGGATGAACGTGCTCTCAAGATGAGTCTGTTTGCTATCTCTTTCTCTGGTTCTTTATGCTAAAGTTCTGGCTGGTCTGTCATTGCTTATAGCTACCCAGTTCACTGAACTATTAGCTCCCTCTTAATTTCTTGCTACCCAAATCTCCATCGTTTTTGACAATGTCCATACTCACAAACATTTTGTTCTAAATTAAGTCAGTCTCTTCAATAATAGCTATTCTCATTGCCAAATTTCCCCTGGATAGTATGGATAGTACATGTATTCCTTGATGTTTGGATGTTTGGGATAATGGCCTACTTCTTCTGATGTGACTTTTACACTCTACAAGAGGGCCTAGTATACTCTGGTCTTCTCGACTTGCTAGTCCTGGCGTGAAATTTTGGAATGAGCAATCTGAGACAGGGAAAATCACATCTTCTATATCCTAGGTCTGCCTACCTAGAGCAGAAACCTCAACCTATGAATGGGAGCTGGATGGTTGGGCTGGGCCATGGCCACCCAGAGTAGAGCTTCCACAATACTTCATAAGTAGCTTGCATTTGTGTGGATGAAACCAGAGTTCCATATTTTGAGTTGAGAGTTAAAGTAGGCACCATCATCTTGGTCACACACGTTCAGGATAGAATTTACAAAGCAAAATCTGAGAGAAAAGGGTGGGGGATTGTAGCTAAAAAGCCACAAATTATTGCTGTTCTTCGTAAGATTTAGTATGTATGGGTAAATCTTTATCCAGTTATTATATTTCCCTAGGCTAATTCCAGATAATTTATTAAAAAAAAAAACTTTCTAGATGCATGGTTGGTATGCTGGTGATAGGGTACACTGAGCTTCTGACACAATTAATCCAAACTTTCACTCCTATGGCAATGTAAAGAAGAAGAAAACAGGGGATTAGACTACCAGATATCCTGAACTATGATAAAACTATAGAAATTAAGAGAATGTGGCAATGGTCGAAGAAAGAGAATGGAGACACCAAATAGTCTTTTCAATAACTCGTTCTGGGTCAATTGAATATCCACATGAAAATGATGTGTATTTTTCTCTGTTCACACTGTATATTCCAAATGAATTTCATATTAAATTCCAGAGGTAAATTAAACTATTGGAAAAAAACAGATCAACTTTATAATCTTCGTAATGGCAAAGATTATTCAAATAAAAAGAAAATCTATAAATTTGAAAGAAAAACTTAATCACACTTTGCAGTTAAGAGATTCTCTTTATCAAAAACTTTCATCAAAACAATGAAAATACAAGCCATTAGGATATTTAGAGTATATATTTGCAAAACATGTATTATAAAGGGTCTATATCCATAATATACAATATTGGCCAATACTGGGCAAATAACTCAGCCACTTCTTGATAGCCAATAGACATGAAAAGGTGCTTAACTTTTATAGTTAAAGAAATGGAAATTAAAACTTCAATTGATACCATATTACCTACATCAATATGACTAAAATAAATTTTGGAGTGGTCCTCTCCAAAATATAGTTTGGTTTAATAAAGATATGGACTAATTGGAATGCTCATATATTGATGTTAGATATGTAAACATGTCTCCACTTAGAAACCTGCTTTTGAAGTATTTACTAAGCTTGATTGTACACACTCCGATTGAACAATTTCAATCCAAGTTTATAGGCCCAGTGGAAATGTCTCCGTATTTTTATTGAATGACACATAATAAAATGGTCATAGAAATGCTAAGTATGGTGGTCAAAAAACTAGAACTTATCAAAAGTACATCAACAGTAGCCTTGATAAATAACTTGTGCTATATATACAAATGCTGGGATAATTAATATACAAGAATGAGAAAGAATGATATAAAATATAAAGATATGGATGAATTTTACAAACAAAACAGTGAGTGAAATAACCAGCCACAAGAGAATGCGTATTGTATGATTCCATTTATATGAATCACAAAATAAGTGAAACTGTTCTATGCTCTTAAAAATCAGACAGGACCTACTCTTCAAGAGAGATAAAAAGTAGAGGAAATATGAAGGATGTCTTCGGTGTGGTACTAATTTCTGGAGCTCAATATTGCTTAAATAGGCATGTTTCACCCTGAAAATACTTTGATCTATATCTTTGTGATACAGTCATTCTTTAGTGCATATTACACTTTAATCAAAATTAAAACAATAATTCAATGCACTTGATATTTTAGATTTTTTTTTAAGTATTAATCAAAATCTCCTGAAAACCTTCTCCTATTTGCTTCAAAGCCAAACTTAATGGCTCTAACCTCTTTCCTTTGTTTAGTTTAAAAACAAATGAAAGTCAAAATTTTACCCTAAATATGTGATTTCAATAAAAAACATATATCACAGTAGGGTAGGCAGGAATTTTTGCCTCATTTATTTCATTGTATATGTGTGTATAAAGTATATCATTTTAAATATTAAAATAAAAATGTAAGAAACAAATGGAAGAACTAAGGAAAAATGGTAAAAATCAATTAGGAAAGTCCTTTTATAGAATGAAAGTGAATTTAATTTTAAACATATAATAGAGATTGTATTAGAGAGTTCAGAGGGGAGAACTTTTGAATATTAAGAACAAAAGATTTTAGTTAGCAGGATTCATTTATTAAATACCACTGATATTTTGAAATAAAATAAAGATTGACTTGGGAAAGGAACTCTTTATAAAATAAAAATTTTCTAATTATTTTAAAATCATTTTTGTTTTGTCTAAATAAGGGAATTAATCATTGCAAATTATTCCAGCAATTAATAAATCCTATTTGTTCTAAATTCAATAATTTTACAGAAGGGATTCTTTGTACTATTAATCAGTATGATTAAATTCAAGAACTTGGGGCGCCTGGGTGACTCAGTGAGTTAAGCCTCTGCCTTCGGCTCAGGTCGTGATCCCAAGGGTCCTGGGATCGAGCCCCTCGTTGGGCTCTCTGCTCAGCGGGAAGCCTGCTTCCTCCTCTCTCTCTCTCTCTGCCTGCCTTTCTGCCTACTTGTGATCTCTCTCTCTCTCTCTGTCAAATAAATAAATAAAATCTTTTAAATAAATAAATAAATTCAAGAACTTAGCGATGTAGTTATATAATGGGAATTTCATCAGGAAAATTAGAAGTTAGAAGAGGATATAGTACAGCTGACCTTTGGACAACATGGATTTGAACTACATGGGTTCACTTAGAGATTTTTTTGATAAATATAGTACTTATGATTTTCTTTCTTAAGATTTTCTTTTTCTTTTTTTTTTAAGATTTTACTTATTAATTTGAGAGAGGAAAAAAAGAGAGAACACACAAGCAGGGAGAGAGGAAGAAGCAGGCTCCTTGGTGGGGGGTAGCTAACGTGGGGCTCCATCCCAGAACCTCTGTCTCATGAACTGAGACAAAGGCAGACACTTAACGAACTAAGCCACCCAGGTGCCCCTAAGGTTTTCTCAATAACTATCTCTTTTCTTTAGCTTTCTTTCTGTAAGAATACAGCATATAGTACACATAACATACAAAATATGTGCTAATTGACTAGTTATGTTATGGGTAAAACTTTCAGTCATCAGTAGGCTATTAATAGTTAAGTTTTTGGAAAAACAGAAGTTATATGTGTATTTTCTACTGCACAAGAGGTTAGTGTCCCTAACTCCCACGTTGTTCAAAGGTCAACTGTACTTGGAATAATTGTACCAAACACATGACCACCAAGCAAAATGTGAAAAAAAATAATCTCACTCTTTGACCTCTGAATATGCTTACCTCATATAACAGCTGCCTAAATAGCAATCTAGCTTTTTCATTGGTTTGTTATACTAATAACAATGAATGAAAAATAATTGTGAATATGTATTTAACTTTTTGTCATATAGATTCAGTGTCTGTAAAAATGATACATATATTTCCTTTAATAATGCAACATTGGTATATGATTTAATTACTTCATTAATAAATTTTAATTATTTTTGCAAGCATCAATCTCATGACTTTCATTATTTCTCTTTAATCCTAAAATTTAATAACAACTATAATAGTTATGATTTCAAAAAAGCATACAGTACAGTTTGAATTTTTAAAAACAATTATAATCTAGTTTAAAATAATAATTAATTAATTAATTAATTAAAATAATCACGGATATTTTTTAAAAACTACAAAAATCATACACGGAGGGTATGTAAAAGAAAGATTAAAAGGCAGTGTCATTTCTGAACATGCATGGCAGTAAGTGATAAATCAAAAGTTACCAGTTATTTCCCCCGAGGCAGTCTTGAGAATAAAACTGATCTGATTCCCTACTTCTATGCGACAGTAATCAGGTAAACTTTGTTTTTATTTTCTGTTTCTTTATTTAAATAAATTATTCAAAAATAATTTCATATACAAAAGATGTTGCGAAGATAGTTCAGAGTTCCTGGAAACCAAATCTTATGCTAAGTTTATCCTATTGCTAATCATTTACATTACTTTGGTACATTCTTTAAAACTAATTAAAAATGCTGATACAATATTATTTATTAAAGTCCATATTAAAAGAAAGTCTAATTTTATCTATTTTTTCTGTTCCAGCTTCCTATAAGAGATATCACCTTCAATTTAGGGTCGTATCTCCTTAGACTCCCCTTGGCTCTGACTCTCTGAGACTTCCCTTATTTTTTATGACCTTGATATTTTTGAGGTACATTGTCTCTGGTATCTTATAGAAAGTCCCTTGGGGGGAAGGGGGCAAAATGGCAGAGGAATAGCGGACTCCGTTTCAACTGAGCCCCTGAATTTAGCTGGATACCTACTAAACCATTCTGCAGTCAAATGCTCTACCACTGAGCTATACCCCCACACCTACTAAACCATTCTGAACACGGACGAAATCAGCCTGAGATGTAAGGATATATAGCTGGATCCCTACAAGCAGAAAATCCGCAGTCACAAATATGAACTAGGGAGTGTAAAGTTGCTCCCGGCGGCGATGGTAAGAAAAGAGGGTACGAGGCAAATGGATCCTAGAGATGAACTTTATTGCAAGCATCCTCGGGTGAGGTTCCGCAACTCACAGAAAGGAGGCAGGGGAGGATAGTGAGTCCGGGAAGCTGAAACCGGGGAGAGAGGTTGAGCCCTTGCCCGGCACAGAGGCTCCCTCCTGCTCACATACAGACCCCAACCTCCCGCTGCCCACCTCGAGAAGGCTTACTTCGGAGCCTGCTGTGGTGAGTGTTCCCTGGCCCCTGATCCACTTCCAGGTCGCCCTGTCCTAGCTGTGGCCGCATCTGAGCAGACCTCCAGCCACCTGGGGGCCCCGCCAGTCCCAAGGAATCGGGAGACGTCCTCATTCCGCGGGAACTGCTGTCCCTCTGGTGACCCAGGGCACGGACGAGGGGACGCTCTCCTCCGTAATCTGAGTCGGTCGGTGAAGGGGACCATGGGAGCCTCCCAATCCAAATTCGACCCCCAAACGCCCCTGGGCTGCCTCCTGGCCAACCTCCGTACCAGGGCTTACACAGGCGACGCCTTATGCATTGTTGTACCGTTGCCTGGCCTCAATACAAATTGGACAACCAATCGCAATGGCCTCCCGAGGGCACATTTGACTACCAGGTGCTCACAGATCTCAACTATCTATGCAGGCGTCAGGGCAAATGGTCCGAAATTCCCTATGTCCAAGCTTTCTGGACCTTTCTGTCTCGGCCGTCCTTGTGCTCCCGGTGTACGACCTCTCAAGTCCTCCTGCTCGCGCCCCTCCCCGCACTCCACGCATGTGCCCTACCGCACCCGTGGAACCAGACCCTCCTCTTCAGTCCTCTCTGAACCGCCCCAAGACCTTTCCGTACCCCCCACTCGAGCTCCCACCTTACCCTCTCCTCCTCCTTATCAGCCCCCCCCTCATCCTTCGGCACCCTCTGAGCCCTCCAGGGAATCGGCGACCCCAGCACCCCCGCAAGCCCCTTTTCCGAAGTCGAGCCTCCACCCCAGCACGTGCCCAGTCTCTGCCGGACTTCCCATCCTCCCTTCCCATTTCTGCCGAGATCCTCCGTTCAGCTTAATCTTCCCCTTAAGGGAGGTGGCTGGAGCCAAAGGGGTCATCTGAGTGCATGCGCCCTTCTCCCTACAGGACCTCTCCCAAATTGAGAAATGCCTGGGTTCCTTCTCGGCCAACCCAGACAATTTCATAAAAGAGTTCCAATATCTGGCCCAAGCTTAAAGCAACAGGGCCTTCTCATTCCTACCAACTCCCCCTGTAATATCCCCATCCTGCCTGTACAAAAGCCATCAGGGGCTTATCGGCTGGTACAGGACCTGCGGCTCATTAATGAAGCCGTTGTCCCACTCCACCCCACGTCCCAACCCCTATACCCTGCTGTCTCACATCCCTCCCGGCACCTCCCATTTCACTGTACTCGACCTGAAGGATGCATTCTTTACTATTCCCCTGCATCCTGACTCCTATTTCCTGTTCTCCTTCACCTGGGAAGACCCTGACACCCATGTTTCTGGGCAACTTACCTGGACGGTTCTACCACAAGGGTTTTGAGACAGCCTCCACATTTTCGACCAGGTCCTGGTGGTCGACCTCCAGGAATGTCTCCTGGAGACCAGTACCCTGCAGCAGTATGTAGATGAACTGCTTCTCTGTAGCCCTTCCCTCCTCACCTCCCAGGAAGATACCTCTACCCTACTAAACTTCCTGGGAGCCAGGGGGTATAGAGTCAACCCATCTAAGGCCCAGCTATGTACCCCATCAGTCACATATCTAGGGATCTCTCTGACTCCTACCTCTAAATCCCTTACTGGGGACCATATTCGCCTCCTCTGAGAACTGCAACCCCCCAGGGTGCAGATGAGATCCTCTCCTTCCTGGGACTTGTGGGGTTTTTTAGACACTGGATTTCAAACTTCTCTATCCTGGCCCGGCCTTTACACCAAGTAGCCAAGGAAACCCCCAAGGGTCCCTTAACTGATCCTACCTCAATCCAGCATGGATTTTCAAAGCTCCAAGACTGTCTCATCAAGGGGCCAGTTCTGGCCCTCCCAGACCCTACTAAACCGTTCCATCTCTTCACAGATGAACGTTCTGGGTCGGCCACCAGCCTTCTGGCCCAGCCCACTGCTCCATATTGGCCCCAAGGCGTTGTTTCAGTTCTTACAGACTCTCTTCTATCACCCTTCCCTGTCCAAGGTCATTGAAACCATTCACAGGGCATGTACTGTCTGTTCAGCTGGCAGTGCACAAGGTGGGATCCGCAGGCCAGGACCTAACCACCAATTGCAGGGCCACAAGCTGGGAGAAGACTGGCAACTGGACTTCACCCACATGCCCCATCATAAAACCCTCCGCTACCTACTAACCCTGGCTGACACATTTACAGGCTGGATAGAGGCCTATCCCTTGGCCCACGAGATGGCAGACGTTGTGGCTGCGGTCCTTATTGAACACATCATTCCCCGTTTTGGACTGCCCTGAACCCTCCAGTCGGACAACAGGCCAGCCTTCATATCCAGCATAGCCCAGCAAGTGGCTGAAAGTCTCAACATCTCCTGGAGACGACACATTCCTCCTTACCATCCTCAGTCATCGGGTAAAGTAAAAAAGGCCAACAGCCTACTTAAAGCCCAACTCACCAAACCCGCCCTGGAAACCCATCTTTCTTGGCCTACCCTCTTGCCCCTAGCCCTCACCAGGCTTAGGGCGGCCCCCCATGGACCCTCGGGACTAAGCCAATTCGAACTCCTCTACGGTCGTCCCTTCCTCATAGATCACAATCTCCTGGCTGTTCCTCCACCCCTTCTCTTGTATCTGCCTTACCTCACTCTCCTTCGGGCCCTCCTGAGAGCTCATGCTGACTCAGTCACCCCGGCCCCGAACGACTCCGAGGATGATGAGACTCCTCCCCAGAAACTACTCCCGGGTGACCAGGTTCTCCTTAGGAGTCGCAACCCCGGACCCTTATAGACACAGTGGATGGGACCCAGCACTGTCATCCTCACCACCCCAACTATGGCAAAATTACTGGTCTACCAGCCGTGGGTGCACATCAACAACCTTAAACGGGCCCCCACTGACAGTAAGTGGGCCTCCCAGATGGTGTGCACCACACTCCACTTGGCTAGGACTCCTTCTCGTACTCCTCCTGAGTCACCAGATCCAGGCGGAGTCATGTGACTGCATGAGGGGCTCAGCTACCTCACGCTATTTCTCAGCCTATACCTCTATGCCCAAGTCCTGCTACCAGGGAAAAACACCAACCTTCTGAATGTTGACCCATGCCCCGGGAAAGACCTTTTGAACCTCTGAACTCTCTCAGATCTCCCGTCCCCCTCACCGTAATAATAACCCCAAATTTGGAAAAGTCTGCTGGATCTATTTGGCCTAAATAGGACTCTCTGATTTGGGGCGGGGTGGGTGGCTTCCAGGACCAGGCCACAGGCAACAACTCCCTCAAAAAAGTACAACAACTTCTAAATCAGGTACAAGCACAACCCGAATATAAAGGGATCAATCTTGACTCCTTATGGGGGACACCCTCCATCAAACCGCTCACCCTAACCCTCCTAAATTCCAGCTACATCCTCTGAAAAAATGTCTCCAGGGGGGCAAGACTGCTGGATCTGTTTTCCTTTTTCCTCTCTCACTAACATCATCAGGATACCGATTCCTGACTCCTGGCCTATACCCAGTTTCTTCACTAAGATGGTCAACATCAGACCGATCGGCACTTCCATACCGATCCTGAACCTCACCTCCTCCACACCTCACACCACCCACAACATCTCCACTTTCCCCTACTGCACCCCCTCAGGAATCTTTCTCTCCTGCCCAAAAGGGATCTATCTCTGCTTAACTGCCAATGATTCCTTGGATTGTACTCCCATCCTTCTGTCTCCAACCACCAACATCTATTCATCTCAACAACTCATCTCCGCTGTTCCCTACCTCCCGGAAGAGGAGGAATGCCTTCCTCCCCTTCTTAATAGGGGCAGGACTAACAACTGGGGCAGCAGGGCTGGGAACCTCCATTAACTTCTATTATAAGCTCTCCCAGGCACTCAAGGAGGACATGGAATGAATAGCAGACTCCCTCACCACCCTACAGACTCAAGTCACCAGCTTAGTGGCTGTCACCCTGCAAAACTGATGGGCCCTGGATCTCCTCACTGCCGATAAATGGAGAACTTGCCTCTACTTGAACGAGGAGTGCTGCTACTTCGTCAACCAGTCAGGCATAGACACCTTCAAAGTCAAGGAACTCAGGGACCGGATGCGAGCAAGGCATCAAGATGACTCTAGTTGGGGCTTAAACCCCCAAGCCTGGGTAACCTGGCTCCTCCCTTTGGCAGGGACCCTCTGTGTACTCCTCCTGTTAATCTCTATTGCCCCCTGCCTTATATGTTGCCTACAGGAGCGCCTGCAGGAAATGACCAGGGTATCAGTCAACCAACTCCTCCTACAGCCCTATTCCCACCTGCCCACATCCAATGTCCTCTACGACGATGTCCCACTGCCAGCAGGAAGCAGCCAGAGCAAAGTCGACGTCCCTGACACCAATATAAATATAAAGAGGTCAGAAGGATGGGCCGGCTGGGAAACTGGGGCTCCAAAATGACAGATCTTCCCGCCAACCCTCTCCAAGATGGTGGACTTTCCCACCACCCTCACTGCAGCCTCCACGTCATCATCAGGAGACTTCCAAATTGAGAACTGCCCATCACGGACCACCCTCACCCCATACCTTCTGATCACCATATACCAAATGGGTGCAAGGCTATGCCCTACCTCAACCCAATAAAAGACGTCCACCAACTCCCTCCCAGTGTGACTTCCCTGACTCACTATCCCCCTCTCTCTCTCTGTGAGTCGCAGAACCCAACCGAGGGTGTTTGCAATAAAGTTCATTTCTCGGATCCATTTGCCTTGTAGTGTCTTTTCTTACCATCACCGGTGGGAGCAACTTTATAGGGAGTTGTGATTCTCCAGGCCAATATTGGAAAAACAACAAAAGGGGGAGACAATTCCCCCACCCCCCCATAAGCTGGCCCCTGGAAAGTGATATAACACCTGAGCACAAAAACATCCTACACTGGAGTGTATATACCAGTGATAACTTGCAGAGGGCAGTGGCTGGATGGGAATGGCCTGATAAGAGTTGATCCAAGAGTTGATGAGGAGCACAACACTGGGGCCGGCCTCAGCTGCCATGAGGACCCAGGTTTTAGAATTGCAGAGATTAGAGATAAGCAGGGGCCTGCATGGACTGCTGAGAGGGTCACTGGGGACATGCACAACCCATGGGAGGCAGCAGTTTTCAATGGCACTTGCAGAAAAGGAGACTGCATGTTCTGGAGGGTTCAGAGAAGAGCAGAATGTGACTTCTCTGCCCTGGGGCAGAGGCCTGTGTGTGGACATTTTCCTTTGTTCTGATCCTCTGAATAGGCAAGAAAAGCCTCCAGAGACACAAAAGCTGCCAGAGAACAAAAGTCCAAAATACTGGTTTCCACAGGGCCCAGTCCCCTGATGGGGACAAGAAATGATGCCCAAGCAGGATTGCCTGAAAAACAGCCTGGCAGCTCCCTCCCCTTGAAGACAAGCTGGAAGAACAAGAGGACAAAAACCATAGGAAGAACAAGAGTACAAAAATCATATTTTCCCCTATTGGGGTTTTACAGTTTTACATAAAAAAACCCCAATAGGGGAAAATAGTATATTGAGCTCCAGGTTGTTGCTTCCAGCTTGTGTGTTTCTCAGAGATAGCTTCTATTCTTTCTCATGTTTCTTTTCTGCTTTTTCTTTTTACCTATTTCTCATTTTAACTAGATGTTTAATATAACGTATTTCATAGTAGCTGTTTAACTTACACTTTTTCACATATCTATATTATATATAGATATAAGCTTCAGTGAAGTCTCTTTTTTTACCTATTCAATATTACCTTTATATATACACCAGTTTTATTTTCCCTGTAGTGCTGGGAAGTAGTGTTCTCTAACAAAGAGAGCAAAATACATCCATGAAAAAAATGAAACCCCTACCTGTAGACTTCAGGGTAGCAATTATGAAGTCAATAGCTAGGCTTGATAAAATGATTAGTGGCAATATAGAATCTCTAAGGACAGAAATGAGAGCCAATCAGGCCTAATGTAAAAATGCTATGAATGAAATGTAGTCTAACCTGGATACTCTAACAGCTAGGGTAAATGAGGCAGAAGAATGAATTAGTGATTCAGAAGATAAATTGATAGAAAGGAAGGAACAGAAGAAGGCCTGGGACAATCAGCTTAAAATCCATGAAAACAGACTTAGGGAGACTTACAATGCCGTGAAATGTTCCAGTGTCAGAATTATTGGGATCCTTGAGCTGGTGGGGAGAGAGAGAGGACTAGAAGGTATATTTAAGTAAATCATAGCTGAGATGATCCTTAATCTGGGGAATGAAATAAGCATTTGTGTCCTGGAAGCAGAAAGAACCCCTCCCAAGATCAAGTAGAGCAGACCAATGATCTGGCATGTAATAGTAAAACTTGCAAATCTTAGAACCAAAGAGGGCATCCAAAGGGCAGCTAGGAGGAAGATATTCCTTATGTATAGAGAGAGGACATCAGAATAATGTCAGACCTTGTTTAAAGAGATCTGGCAATCCAAAAAGAACTGGCAAGACATATTCAGGGTACTAAATGAGAAGAACATGCAGTCAAGAATACTTTTTCCATCAAGGCTGTCATTCAGAACAGATGTAGAGATAAAGAGCATCTAAGATTGACAGAAACTGAAAGAATATGTGATCACCAAGCCAGCCCTGCAAGAAATACTAAGGGAGAGTCTATAAAAGAAGACCACAAGAGTAATATAGACTAGAAATTTACAGAGACAATCCAAAGGAACAGAGACTGTACAGACAACAAGATAGCAATAAATGCATATCTTCCAACAGTAATCCTCAATGTGAATCACCTTAAATACTCCCATGAAATGGCACAGCATTGCAGATTGGATGCAAGTGCAAGACTCATCCATATGTTGTCTACAAGAGAGTCATTTTGAACTTAAAGACACATCCAGACTGAAAGTGAGGGGATGGAGAACCATTTTTCATGCTAACAGACATCAAAAGAAAGCTGGGGTAGCAATTTTTATATCAAAAAAATTATAATTTAAACCAAAGACAGTAATAAGAGTTCCAGAGGAATGCTGTATCATTCTTAAAGGGTCTACCAACAAGAAAATCTAACACGTAAATATCTATGCCCCCAACATGGAAGCAGCCAATTACATAAGCCAGCTGTTAACCAAAATAAAGAATCAGATCGACAATAACACATTAATGGTAGGAAATTTTAACACTGCGTTCTCAGCACTGGACAGAACATCTAAACAGAAGATCAACAAAGAAAAAAGAGCTTTGAAAGACACATTGGGGGCACCTGGGTGGCTCAGTGAAGCCTCTGCCTTCAGCTCAGGTCATGATCTCAGAGTCCTGGGATCAAGCCCCGCATTGGGCTCTCTGCTCAGCAGGAAGTCTGCTTCTCTCTCCCTCTGCCTGCTTCTTTGCCTACTGGTGATCTCTCTCTCTGTCTAATAAATAAATAAAACTTTAAAAAGAAAGAAAGAAAAAAAAAAGACACATGGGACCAGATGCACTTCAGAGATATTTACAGAACATTCCATGCTAAAACAACAGAATACTCATTCTTCTCAAATGCACAGGGAACTTTCCCCCAAATAGAGCATATACTGGGTCACAAATTTGATCTCAGTTAATACCAAAAGACATAGTTTATTCCCTGCATGTCATCAGACCACAATGCCTTGAAACTGGAACTCAATCACAAGGAAAAACTTGGAAGGAACTCAAATACTTGGAAGTTAAAGAGAATCCTGCTAAAAAATGATTGGGTCAACTGGGAAATTAAAGAACTTAAACAATTCATGGAAACTAATGAAAACAAAAACACTTCAGTCCAAAACCTATGGGATACTGCAAACATGGTCCTGAGAGGGGAATACATAGCCATCCAAGCTCTCTCAGAAAATTAGAAAAATCCCAAATGCACAACCTAACCTTATACCTAAAGGACCTGTAGAAAGAACAGAAAATAAAACCTAAACCAAGCAGGAGAAGAGAAATAATAATGATTAGAACATAGGTCAATGAAATAGAAACCAGAAAAACCGTAGAGCAGATCAATAAGACTAGAAGCTTGTTCTTTGAATTAATACAATCGATAAATCACAGACCAAACTTATCCAAAAAGAGAGAGAGAGTGAGAGGGCCCAAATTAATAAAATTATGAATGAAAGGGGAGAGAGCATGACTAATACCAAGACGATAGAAACAATTATTAGAAATTATTACCAGCAACTATATGCCAATAAATTAAGCAACTTGGAAGAAATGGATGTCTTCCTGGAAACTTACAAACTATCAAGACTGAAACAGGAAGAAATAGACAATCTGAATAGACCAATAATCAGTAAGAAAATTAAAGCAATAATCAGAAACCTCTACAAAAACAAATGTCCAGAGCCAAATGGCTTCACAGGGGAATTCTACCAAACATTTAAAGAAGAAATAGTTCCTATTCTACTGAAGATGTTCCAAAAAATTGAATCAAAAGGAAAACTTCCAAACTCCTTCTATGAGGCCAGAAATACCCTGGTCTCAAAACCAGGCAAAGACCCTATCAAAAAGAAGAATTACAGACCAATATCCCTGATGAACATGGATACCAAAATACTCAACAATACACTAGCTAATAGGATCCAACAGTACATTAAAAGGATTATTCACCATGACCAAATGTGTTTTATTCCTGGGATGTAAGAATTTGCAACATTTGCAAATCAATCAACGTGATAGAGCACATCAATAAAAGAAAAGACAAGAGCCATACAATCCTCTGAACTGATGCAGAAAAAGCATTTGACAAAATACAATATCTGTTCTTGATTAAAACTCTTCACAGTATGGCAATAGAAAGAATATTTCTCAATATAAAAACCATGTATGAAAAACCCACAGTGAATGTCATTATCAATGGGGAAAAGCTGAGAGTTTTTCTCTTAAGTTCAGGAACACAACTAGGATGCCCACTCTCACCACTATTGTTCAACATAGTACTAGAAGTCCTAGCTTCAGCAACCAGACAACAAAAAGAAATAAAAGGCATCTAAACTGGTAAAGAAGTTAAACCCTCCCTCTTTGCAGATGACATGATACTTTATGTGGAAAACCCAAAAGACTGTCCCTAAACTACTAGAACTCATACAGCAATTCAGCAATGTAGCATGATACAAAATCAATGCACAGAAATAAGTTGCTTTTCTATACAGTAACAACGTAACTGTAGAAAGAGAAATTAAGGAATCAATTCCATTCACAATAGCAACAAAAACCATAAGATACCTTGGAATAAGCCTAGCCAAAGTGGTAAAGGATCTATACTCTAGAAACTATAGAACACTTATGAAAGAAATTGAGGAAGACACAAAAAGATGGAAAAACATTCCATGCTCATGGATTGGAAGAATAAACATTGCTATAATGTCTATGCTGCCCAGAGAAATTTACACTTTGATTACCAGCTCTCTTAAAATACCACTGCCCTTTTTCTAAGAGCTGGAACAAATAATCCTAAAATTTGTATGGAACCAGAAAAGACCTCAAATCGCCAAGGGAATGATGAAAAAGAAAAATCTTGGTGCATCATGCTGCCTGACTTCAAGCTCTACTACAAAGCTGTAATCACCAAGAAAGCATGGTATTGGCACAGAAATAGACACATATACCAATGGGACAGATCAACTATCTTTGACAAATCAGGAAATATTATCCAGTGGAAAAAATCTCTTCAATAAGTGGTGTTGGGAAAATTGGACAGCTACATATAGAAGAATGAAACTGGACCATTCCCTTAAACCATACACAAAGATAATCTCAAAATGGATGAAAAACCTCAGTGTGAGACAGGAATCAATCAAAATTCTAGAAGAGAACATAATCAGTAACCTCTTTGACATCGGCCACAGTAACTTCTTTTAAGACACATCTCCAAAGGCAAGTGAAACAAAAGCAAAAATGAATTTTGGGGCTTCATCAAGATAAAATCTTCTGCACAGCAAAGAAAACAGTCAACAAAACTGAGAGGCAGCCCACTGAATGGGAGAAGATATTTGCAAATGACATTACAGATAAAAAACTGGTATCCAAGATATATAAAGAACTTCTCAAACTCAACACCCAAAAAATAAATAACCCAGTCACAGAATGGGCAGAAGACATGAACAGACATTTCTCCAAAGAAGACGTATAAATGGCTAACAGGCACATGAAGAAAATGCTCAACATCACTTGGTATCAGAGAAATACAAATCAAAACCACAATGAATTACCACTTTACACCAATTAGAATGGCCAAAATTAACAAGACAGTAAACAACATATGTTGAAGAGGATGTGGAGAAAGGGAACCCTCTTACATGGTTGGTAGGAATGCGAGGTGATACAGCCACTCTGGAAAACAGTATGGAGATGCCTCGAGATGTTAAAAATAGTTACCCTACAACCCAGCAATTGTACTACTAGGTATTTACCCCAAAGATACAGACGTAATATCTGTACATGCACCCCAATGTTTATAGCAGCAATGTCCACAATAGCCCAACTGTGGAAGGAGCCAAGATGCCCTTCAGCAGATGAATGAATAAAGATGTGGTCCATATATACAATGGAATATTCCTCAGCCATCAGAAAGGACGAATACCCACTATTTGTACTGACATACATGGAACTGGAGGGGATTATGCTAAGTGAAGTAAGTCAAAGAGATAATAGCAATTATATGGTTTCACTCATATGTGGAACATAACCAGTAGAATGGAGGAGCATAGGGGAAGGAAGGGAAATCTGAGAGGAAGAAATCAGAGAGGGAGATGAACCATTAAGACTATGGACTCTAGGAAACAAACTGAGGGTTTCAGAGGGGAGGGGGGCGGAGAGAGGGGGTAATAGGGTGATGGTTATCAAGGAGGGCATATGTTGTGATGAGCACTGGGTGCTATATGTAACTCTGGGTGTTATATGAATCACTGAACACTACCTCAAAAACTAATGATGTACTATGCAGTGGTTAACATAATTTAAAAAATTTAAAAATCAAAAAAAGAAAGTCTGTCAATTTGGGTTTGAGTCTGATTTCTTTTCCTATTCAACTGGGATGATATTTTAAGGAGCAGGATCACAGAGGTAAACTTTCATTTTCATCACAATGTTATTAAAAGTATCTACTATCAACATGACTTATCGGTGATGATGTTAACCTTAGTCATCTTGCTTTATTAGCCTTTGGTTTCTATAGATGTTACTTCCTTTAAACTTATTTCTGCACTGTACCCTTTGAAAAGCAATCACTATATGTAGACTACAGTTGTGAGGTGAAGAGACATGTTCCAACTCCTTGGGGTAATATCTATATAAGTAATTCAGAATTATTGTGTATAGGAGATTGGTCCTTCCCCCTTTATTTATTTCTTCAGTAATTTATCCATATCAGTATGGACTTAAGGATATTTGCTTTACATTTTGTCACTCAAACTATTCTGGCTTTGGCCATTGAAATATTTTCAGTTACTTGCTGTGTCCCTTTGCCATAGGAAAGTCATTTTTTATATGAGCATTTCCTTACTCAGATATTATAGAATGCACTCATTCTTTCCCCCCACATCCACACATATAAAGATATTTTAACTTAATCTATATTAAGCTACAAATGAGTTCATTCTGATGGGCTGATGTGTTTCATTCTACTCTACTACCATGTGGTTTATTCTAGTCTTTACCTCTTGATGAGGGATTTCACTCACAGCATTCACTGTTTATTTACTTATTTGCTCAGTATCACTCTATATGCAATGGTTACAGAATTAATAACATTTATCCTCATGAGAAACAGTTTACCACACAGAGTTTGTCTTACAATTTCTCTACCTTTTTCAAAAGTTATTTAAGTTATCATCATTTTTTCCTTCTCACTTCAATGAAATTATGTCATATTTGTAATACAATTATTTTTTGCTACTCTCTGTATCCCATTGCAGAATTCCATCACTTAGTACTGATTTTTGAAAGTTGTTTAAATTTTATTCTTTATGCATTGAAGTTCCATAAGTGTGAGATATATTCAAGTATCATGTATCCTCCATTACAATATCATACAGAATAGTTTCATTGTGTTAAAAAAAAATCCCTTATTTTTCATGTTTTAATATCACCCACCCAACCCAAGCCATAGGTTGGGTTCTTAAGCCACTCCTGTTTTCCATCTGCATGGTTTCAACTTACCAAAATATCATAAACTAGACTAGACTACCATATGATGTGTTCCCTTTGAGACTTCCATTTCTCAGTATTATGAATTTAAGTTTCATCATTGTTGCATGGATTGATAGTTTATTACTTTTATCACGGAGAAGGATTGCATTGTATGTATGGATCATAGTTTGCTTAACCAGGCACTTATGGAAAGACAGTCTTGATACTTCTAGGTTTTGGCAATTATGACCAAAACTGTGATAAACATGCCTTTACACTTTGTGTGGACATATGTTTTTAGTTTGCTAAATATCTAGAAGGATAATTGGTGGTCAGATGTTAAAACTATATTTAAAGTATATTTAATGCACATATTCCCGATACAACTAATGTGTGCATCTTTTTCCATTCTTATTTGCAATGTGTATTTCTTTTTTGGTGTAGTGTCTTCTCAGATCTTTAGTTGTTTGTTTTCTTGTTGTTGAGTTGCAAGAGGTCTTTGTATAAATTCAGTGTATCTTTTATCAGGTATATGATATACAAGTGGTTTTTTCCCCCTCACTCTTAAACTTTTGTTAACATTGTCTTCATTAGATAACAGTTTTTAATTTAAATAGCTTTATTTATCAATTTTTCTTTCATGCATTGTGGTTTTTTTTTGTGTGTTGCACCTAAATATTTATCACCAAACCCAGGAAAACCACAGATTTTCTCCTAGAAGTTTTTCAGCTTTCTATTTTACATATAGGTATATGATCCATTTTGAGATTTGGTATAAGGTAGAAGTCTCTGGATTATTATTATTATTATTATTATTATTATTATTGCATATGGATGTCCAATTGGTCCAGCATTATTTTCCTTCATCAACTTGTCTTTGTGGTTTTGCTAGACTTAGTTGACAATATTTGTGTATGTCTACTTCTAAATTCTATATTATGTTCCATTGTTCAATGAGTCTTTTTATCTATTTATTTCTTTGCCAGAATCACTGTCTTAATTAAAATACTAACTCTTAAAATCAACTAATGTGAGCTCTGCACCTTTGTTTTTCCTTTTCTGGATTGTTTTGGCTATTTTTGATCTTTTGTTTTTTGTATATTAGATTTATTTTGTACCTTTCTTCTAAAAACCCTGCTGTGATTTTGATGAGGATTGCACTAAATCTATAGATCATATTTTTGAAAAAAACTGAAGGCTTAATAATATTGGGTCTTTTGATATGTGAATGTGAAATATATTTCCATATATTTATATATTCTCTGATTTATGTCATCAACTTTTTGTAGACTTCTGCAAATAATTCCTACACATATTTTGTTAGATTTATGCACAAATACTTTTTTTTGGTGTTTTGTAAATGGTATTTTATAATTCATAGAATTTTTTAAAAAAGAAATTTGTGGTTCACAACAAGATTAAGAGGAAACTATACAGATATCCCCTATGCCCCTGCCTCTACACATGCATAACCTCCCCCATTATTAACACCCCCCAACAAAGTGCTACATTTGTTACAACTGATGAAGCTATATTGACGCAGCATTATCATGCAAAGTCCAAGGTTGACATTAGGATCTGCCCTTGGAGTAATACTTTATATGGGTTTTGAAAGATATAAAATAACATGTATGCACTATGAGGGTATCATACACAATAGTTTCTTTCACTGGGCTTAAATTCCTCTGTGATCTGCCAGCTCATCTCTTCCTGCCCCACAATACCTGGCAACCACTAAATTTTTTACTCTATGGTTTTGTGTTTTCCAAAATGCCATATAGTTGGAATTTTAAAGTATATAGACTTTTCAGACTAGCTTCTTTGTAATTAATCTTGAAGGTCCCTCCATGTTTTTTCCATGGCTTGATAGCTCATTTCCTTTAACAATAAATAATATTCCTTTGTTGGAATTTACTGCAGTTTATTTATCCATTCACCTACTGAAGGACATCTTGATTGCTTCTGAGTTTTGGCAATTATGAATGAAACTGCTATAAATATCTATATGTTAGACTTTGCATACATGAATTTTCAGATATTAGGGTAAATATCAATGAGCGTAATTCCTGAATTGTTTGGTGAATGTATGTTTAGTTTTGTAAGAAATTGCCAAAATGTCTTCCGAAGTGGCTATATCAGTTTGCATTTTTATCAACACTCAGTGAGAGTTCCTATTGTTTCACATCCTCACCAGCATTTGGTATTGTTAGTGGTATGGATTTGGGCCATTCTAATAGATGTGCAGTGGTATCTCATTGTCATTTTAATTTGTATTTCTCTGATGACATACGATACAAAGCATCTTTTCATGTGCTTATTTGCCATCTGTATATCTTTTTTCGTAAGAAGATATTTCTCTTTCATTTTTGAAGGATAATTCTGCTGTGTGTTGAGTTCTAGGTTGACAGCATTTATTTTTTTCTTTCAATATATTAAATATTTGACTTCACTATCTTTTTGTTTACACTATTTTAGGAGAGAAACTGGGTGTCCTTCTTAACCTAATTCCTCTCTAAGGTGTCTCTATACACCAGCTTCTTTCAAGATTTTCTATTTGTCTTTATTTTCCTGCAATTTGAATATAATAGAGCACATCTCATTTTATTACCTTTTTTTCCTTCTTCACAGATACTACTTTTTTTTTTTTTTTGCAAATTAAAGTTTTGTGGCAACCTTGTGTTAAGCAAATCTATTGGCATCATTTTTTTTTTCAACAGCATTGCTCACTTTGTTTTTCTGTATCACATTATTTGCAATAATTCAAAATTTTCATTATTATTATATTAATTATAGTGATCCCTGATTAATGGTCCTTGATTATTACTATTGTTTTTGTTTTGGATTACCATAATTTGTAGCTATGTAAGACAGTTAATCAATAAATGTTGTACGTCTTCTGACTGCTCCATTGATGAGCTATTCCCCCATCTTTCTCATTTTCCTTGGGCATCTCTATTCCCTGAGATATAACAATGCTGAAATAAGGACAATTAAAATCTTATAATAGCTTACAAATGTTCAACTAAGAGAAAGAGTCCAACATTTCTCACTCAAATCAAAAACTATAAATAATTGTTAGAGCTTAGTGAGGAAGCCATTCAAAAGCCAAAATATGTTGAAAGATAGGCCTCTGGACCAAACATTTAGCCAAGCTGTGAATGCAAAGAAAAGTTCTTGAAGGAAATGAAAAATTCTATTCCAATGAATGCAAATAAGAAAGTGAAAGAGTGGGCTCCTGGGTGGCTTAGTGGGTTAAGCCTCTGTCTTTGGCTCAGGTCATGATTTCAGGGTTCTGAGATTGAGCCCCACATCAGGCTCTCTGCTCGCAGGGAGCCTGCTTCTCCTTCTCTCTCTGTCTGCCTCTCTGCCTACTTGTGACCTCTTCTCTCTATGTCAAATAAATAAAATCTTAAAAAAAAAAAAAAAAAAAGGAAAGTGAAAGAGTCTTACTGCTGATGTGGAGACAGTTTTAGTGGTCTGGATAAAAAATGAAACTAGATAAGTCAGCTGCCAATCTAATATTTTTACCATTGTATGTTACAGACTCTTAATCTCACAAAACAAACTGAGGGTTGGTGGGGGGAGGGGGTTTGGGAGAAGGGGGTGGGATTATGGACATTGGGGAGGGTATGTGCTTTGGTGAGTGCTGTGGTGATTCACAGACTTGTACCCCTGGGGATAAAAATATATGTTTATAAAAAAATTAAAAATTAAAAAAAAAATTAAAACAAAACAAAACAAAACAAAAAAATGAAACTAGACACAATATTCCCTTAAGACGAAGCCTAATCCAGAGCAAAGCCCAGACTCTTTTCAATTCTTTGAAGGCTGAGAAAAGTGAGGAAGCTGCAAAATAAGTATGAAGCTAGCAGAGGTTGCATGAAGTTTAAGGAAAGAAGTCTTCTCCATAACATAAAAATACACGATGAAACAGCAAGTGCTAATGTAGAACCTGCAAGTTATCCAGAAGTTCAAGCTCGGATAGTAAATGGAGGTGACTGCATTAAACAACAGATTTTAAATGTATATCAAACAGTCTTCTATTGGAAAAAGATGTCATCTAGAACTTTTACAGAAACAAGTCAATGCCTGGTTTCAAAACTGCAGAAGGGACATGAAGCTAAGTTGAAACCAGTGTTCATTCGTCATCCTGAAAACCATAAAAGTCTTTTAAGGATTGTGCTAAATCTACTTGACCTGTGCTCTATAATGGGAATAACAAAGTCTAGAGGCTGCACATCCCTTTACAACACCATTAACTGAATATTTTAAGCCCACTGTTGAGACTTACTACTCAGAAAAAAAGTTTCCTTTCAAAATAAGAACACTCATTCACAAAGCACTTGATTATCCAAGAGCTCTGATGAGAATATACAAGGAGAATAATGTTTTCATGCCAGCTAACTCAGCACCCATGCTGCAGCCCATAAACCAAAGAGTAATTTTGACTTTCAAGTCTTATTATTTAAGAAATACATATAATGTACTTCTAGCTACCATAGATAGTGATTCATGTGATGGATTGAGAGGAAGTAAATTGAAAATCTTCTGGAAAGGATTCACATCTGATTACCATTAAGAACATTTATAATGATGGAAAAAGGTCAAAACATCAACATTAACAGGATTATGGAGAAGTTAATCAACCCTTGGTGATGACTTTGAGGAGTTCAAGACTTCAGTGGAGGAAGTAATTACAGACGTGGTGGAAATAGAAATAAAAATAAAATTATAAATGGACCATGAAGAGGTACTGAATAGCTGCAATCTTAGGATAATATTTTAGCAGATGAGGAGTTGCTTCTTATGAACAAACAACAGAACAAACTCCACAAATAAACGTAGAGAAGGCACTACATTGAGGAGAGCAGGAAGGGCAGAGACATGGTGGGGATCTTAACCCCCTGGGCCTGGCCACTGAAGAAAGGGAGTTGTGGGTGTGGGGAGGGATAAGAAAAATTATCACACCAAGGAACCTGGACAGATAAGACAGATCCCCACAGCATTTGGCTTTGAAAATCAAAGGGGCTAAAATCATGAGTTCTTATAGCAACTGGACTTAAAGCCTGGAACTTTAAAAATCAGTGGGCTTGGCTCTGAGAGATCCCAAAGTCTGATGAAAAGCTGAGTCCCCACCATTAAGAGACGGCATAACAAACAGCCCAAGGAGATACAGTTTAGAAGGAGCATTTTGAAAAATGCCTAAGGTACACAAAAGGTACAGTTACTAATCTCATAGTGTTTTCATGGACTTCTCCAGGAAAAAGAAGTTGGCTGATGATGCCATTTATGCCCCCCATCTCCCAATATAAACACACAGCTGCCTGTAGGGAGCTGCCTACCTTACTTGCTTACACTACCCCCCACCCACCTTCAGAAGGCCTGCTTCAGTTCTGGCCTGCATGTCCTTTTCCCCAGAAGACCCATGCAAACCTTGCCAACACTGCATCTCCTGACCTCCTGTGAAAGAATGCATGTACCTTGTTAAAATGGCAACCATGACTTGTTTGCCCACAGTTCATAGACTGGCCCTGGATGGCCTGGTCTCCCCAGTTACCGTACAGCCCAGTGGGAGAGGGCCTGCATGCACAGCTTTTGGTACCACACCCTCACTCACATGCTTTTTGTGGAGTGGCCCAGGCCAACCTGGGTTTGGTGGCAACAGCTGTACATCCTTTGGGAAGAGGGCCAGGGACATCTTATTAAAAGTATGCACCCACCCACTACTTTCAAGAGCAACAGACATAGCTGAAATTTTTAACACAGAGAAACAGAGAGTTTGGCAAAATGAGACAGAGGAATATATCCCAAATGAAAGAATAGGACAAAATCACAGCAAGATACCTAAGGGAAACAATAATATGCCTGACAGAGAATTAAAGTAATAACTATAAAGATACACAATGGATTTACAAAAAGAGTGCAAGATATCAGTGAGATCCTTAACACAGAGGTAATAAAAGAACCGATCATAGATGAAGAACAAAATAATTGAAATTAAAAATATATTTGATGGACTAAATAATAGGATAGAGGAATGAATTAATGACACAGAAGATAGAGTAATAAAAAGTAATCAAGCTGAGCAAGTGAAAGAAAAAAGAATTGTGAAAAATGAGGATAGGCTTAGGGAACTCAGTGACTCTATCAGGCATAATAAAATTTGCATTATATGGATCCCAGAAGGAGAAGAGAGAAAAAATGGGGTAGAAAATTTATTTGAAGAAACAACAGCAGAAAACTTCCATAATTTGAGGAAGGAAACAGATATCCAGATTCAAAATATCACAGGGATCCCCTAATAAAATCAATTCAAAAAGATCTTCACCAAGACACATAGTAATGAAAATGGCAAGAAGTAACACTATAGAAAATAAATAAATAAATAAAAGCAGCAAAAGAAAAGAAAACAGTTACATACAAGGGAAATCCATTAAGCTAACAGCAGATTTTTCATCAGAAATGTTGCAGCCCAGAAGAAAGTGGCTTGATACATTCAAAGTGCTAAAAGGGAAAAATAGGGAGCCAATAATACTCTATCCAGAGGAACTATTATTCAGAATAGAAAAGATAGAGTTTCTCAGACAAATAAAAACCAAAGTTCATGACCACTAAATGAGCCCTACAAAAAATATTAAAGGGGACTCTTTGAGTGGAATAGAAAGACTGAAAGTGAAGGTATGACAAGTAGGAAACATTAAAATAATAATAATAACAAGTATTTCTGTAATTGTCAGTCAAGGAATTCACAGCAAAAAAGAATGTAAAATTGATACTATAGACCTAAAACATGTGTTGGGGGTGGAGAAGGGGAATAAAAAATGGGCTAAAAATTAAGTGACCATCAACTTCGTATAGACTGCACATGAAGAAAATGTTATATACAAATCTAATGGTAACCACAAATCAAAAATCAGTAACAGGCAAATAATAAAGAGAAAGGAATCCAAGTCTATCACTGAAGAGATCCAAAAAACAAAAATAAAAATAAAACATGAACAAGAGCGAGAGAAAAAGGAATCAGAGAAACTACAAAAATGACCACAAAACAAGTAACAAAATACAATTAATGTATATCTAACAGTAATTACTTTGAACATAAATGGACTAAATTTTCCAATCAAAAGATATAGGGTGATGGAATGTATAAAAAAAGAAGACCCATATATACGCTGCCCACAAGAGATTCCTTTCAGACCTAAAGTTAGCTGCAAATTGAAAGTGAGTAGATGAGAAACATCTATCATTCAAATAGATGTCAAAAGAAACCCAAACTCTTTGGGGTCTTTTCTGATTCCATACTAATTTTAGGATTATTTGTTCTAGCTCTGTGAAAAAAGTTGATGGCATTTTGATAGGGATTGTATTAAATGTGTAGATTGCTCTAGGTGGCATGGACATTTTCATAATATTTGTTTTTCCAGTCCATTAGCATGGAACATTTTTCCATTTCTTTGCATTTTCCTCAATTTCTTTCATGAGTATTATATACTTTCCTGAGCACAGATTCTTTGCCTTTTGGTTAGATTTATTCCAATGTATCTTATAGTTTGGGGTACAATTATGAATGGGATTGACTCCTTAATTTCTTTTTCTTCTGTTTTATTGTTGATGTATAGAAATGCAACTGATTTCTGTGCATTGATTTTATATCCTGACACTACTGAATTCCTGTGTGAATTCTAGCAGTTTTGAGGTGGAGTCTTTGGGTTTTCCACATAAAGTATCATGTCAGTCAGCAAAGAGTGAGAATTTGGCTCTTCTTTGCCAATTCAGATGCTTTTATTTCTTTTTGTTGTCTGATTGCTGAGGCTAGGACTTCTAGTACTATGTTTACTAGCAGTGGAGATAGTGGACATCCCTGCTGTGTTTCTGACATTCAGGAAAAAGCTGTCCATTTTTCCCCATGGAGAATGATATTTGTTATGTTTTTTTTCATAGATGGCTTTTATGATATTGAGGTATGTACTCTCAATCTCTGCACTGTGAAGGGTTTTAATCAAAAAAAGATGCTGTGCTTTGTCAAATGCTTTTTCTGCCTCTATTGACAGTATCATATGGTTCTTGTTCTTTCTTTGATTAATGTATTCTATCACATTGATTGATTTGTGGATGTTGAACCAACTTTGCAGTCCAGGAATAAATCCCACTTTGTCATGGTGAATAATCGTTTTAATATACTGTTGGATCCCATTGTCTAGTATTTTGGTGATAATTTTTGCATCCATGTTTATCAGGGATATTGGTCTGTTATTCTTCTTTTTTATGGGGTCTTTGTCTGGTTCGGGTAGTTTTCCTTCCGTTTCTACTTTTTTGGAACAGTTTCAGGAGAATAGGAATTAATTTTTTTTTTAAATGTTTGGTAGGGGGGCACCTGGGTGGCTCAATGGGTTAAAGCCTCTGCCTTCGGCTCAGGTCATGGTTTCAGAGTCCTGGGATCAAGCCCCACATCGGACTCTCTGCTCAGCAGGGAGCCTGGTTCCTCCTCTCTCTCTGCCTGCCTCTCTGCCTGCTTGTGATCTCTGTCTGTCAAATAAATAAACAAAATCTTTAAAAAAAATTTTTTTTTAAATAAATGTTTTGTAGAATTCCCCTGGGAAGCTATCTGGCCCTGGGTTCTTGTTTGTTGTGAGATTTTTTTGATGACTGCTTCAATTTCCTTGATGGTTATGATTCTGTTCAGCTTTTCTATTTCTTCCTGGTTCAGTATGGTAGTTTGCACATTGCTAAGAATGCATTCATTTCTTTCAGAATGTCTAATTTGCTCACATATTGTTTCTCATACTATGTTCTTATAATTGTTTTCATTTCTTTGGTGTTGGTTGTGATCTCTCCTTTTTCACTCATTTATTTGGATTCTTTCTCTTTTCTTTTGGATAAATACGGCCAGAGGTTTATGGATCTTGTTAATTCTTTCAACGAACCAGCCTATACATCCTTGATCTGTTCTACTGTTCTTCTGGTTTCTATTTCATTGATTTCTGCTCTAATCTTTATTATTTCTTTTCCCCTGCTTGGTTTAGGCTTTATTTGGTGTTATTCCTCCAAGTCCTTTAGGTGTAAGGTTAGCTTGTATATTTGAGATTTTTCTAATTTTTTGAGAAAGGCTTGTATTGCTATGGACTTCCCTCTTAGGACTGCCTTTGTTCTATTCCAGAGGTTTTGAACTGAGGTGTTTTCATTTGCATTTGTTTCCATGAACTTTTTAAGCTCTTATTTAATTTCCTGGTTGACCCATTCATTCTTTAGTAGGATGCTCTTTAACCTCCAAGTATTTGAGTTGCTTCAAAACTTCTACTTGTGATTGAGTTCAAGCTTCAAAGCATTGTCATCTGAAAAAATAGAGGGAATAATCTAAGTTTTTTGTTATTGTTTGAGACCTGATTTGTGACACAGTATGTGATCTACTCTGGAGAAAGTTCCCTGTACACTCAAGAAGTATGAGTATTCTGTTGATTTAGGATGGAATGTTCTGTATGTATCTATGAAGTCCATCTGATCCAGTGTGTCATTTAAAGCTCTTTTTTTTTTTTTTATCTTCTGCTTAGATGATCTGTCCATTGCTGTGAGTGGGGTGTTAAAGTTCCCTACCATTAATGTATTATCATCAATGTGTTTCTTTGCCTTGGTTATTAATTGGTTTATATAATTGGCTGCACCCAAGTTGGGGACATAGATATTGGCAATTATTAGATGTTTTTGTTGGATAGACACTTTAAATATGATAAACTGTCCCTCTTCATCTGTTACTACAATCTTTGGTTTAAAATCTAATTTTTCTGGTATGAGAATTGCTGCCTTAGATTTTTTTTGAGATCTGTTAGTGTGGTAAATTGTTCTCCACTCCATCACTTTCAGTCTGGATGTGTCTTCAGGTCTAAAATGAGTCTCCTGTAGAGAGCATATGGATGGCTTTTGCTTTTTTATCCAATCTGATACCCTGTGTTTCTTTGCTGGAGCATTCAAAGTAATTTACATTCAAAGTAACTATTGAAAGATATAAATTTAGTGACATTGTATTGATTGTAAGGTCCCCATTCCTATAGATTGTTTCTGGTCTATGTTACTCTTGGGGTCTCTCCTCACTTACAGAATCCCTCTGTAATATTAATATTTCTTGCAGGGATGGCTTGGAGGTCACATATTCTTTCAGTTTCTGTCTTTCCTGGAAGCTTCTTATCTCTCCTTCCATTCTAAATGACAGCCTTGCTGGATAAAGTATTCACAGCTGCATGTTCTTCTCATTTAGTTTCCTGAATATTACTTGACAGCCTTTTCTGGCTTCTCAGGTTTCTGTGGATAGGTCTGATGTTATTCTGATGTGCCTCCCTCCATATATAAGGAACCTCCTCTCCCTAGCTCCTCTCAGGATAACTTCTTTGGCTCTAAGATTTGCAAACTTCACTATTATATGTCAGGGTGTCAACCTATTTTAAGAGATTTCAGAAAGGGTCCTTTCTACCTCTTGGACATGAATGCTTGTTCCTTTGACAGATTAGGGAAGTTCTTAGCCATGATTTCCACAAATATACCTTCTAGTTCGCTCTCTCTCTCTTTCCACCCCCTCTTGGATCCTGATAATATGGACGCTGGTTCATTTCAAGGCATCGTAAAATTCTCAAAGCCTTTCTTCATGGGATATTTGTTTTCTTTCTCTGTTTTCCTCCATTTCCTTCCTTTCCATCAGCTTGTCCTCTAGAGGATTATTCTCTCTTCTGCCTCATTGACACTTGCTGTTACAGCATGCAATTTAGACTGCATCTCATTCATAATATTTTTAAGTTCATCATGATTAGATCTCCCTTAGAGATTCTGTATTTTCTGTATTTTTATTTATGCTTTTTTCAAGTCTAGTTGTGTGTATTGTCATTTATGCTTTTTTCAAATCTAGTTATCAACTTTATAATTGCTATACTGAATTCCATCTCTGACATCTTACTTATATCCATATAGATTAGCTCTGTGGCAGAGAAGATTGCCTCTGGTTCTTTTCTTTGTTGTGAGTTCTTCCTTCTAGTCATTCTGCGTAGGGAAGGATAGGTAAGTAAATGAACTGAATCCAAAATATCGACCACAACCCAAGCTAAATGCACCCTGGAAAAAATCCGAAGTGGTCAGAAGCCATCATATAAAAGCACACATAGCCAATTGCAGCATAACTATATATAAAAAATGGGGGGGAGTGGTGAGAATGAACAAAGCAGAGTGGTCTGCTTGTTCCTGATTAAATTTTGATCTGTGTGTTAGAAGACACTACATCCCAAAATTGTAAAGAGAGAAAAATTCATATTGATATGAAAAATAGAATTGAATAGAGAGAAAAAAGGTCTAGAGTGAAGCAAGTATCTTTAAAATGTAGATGTGAAAAAAAAAAAAGTCAAAAAGAGACTTAAAAAAAAAAAAACAAAGGAAAAGGAAATGGAAAGTTTTAGACTGAAGAATAAATGAGTCCTAAGGAAACACCTCTAGCTCAATATACTATACTATTATGAGCTGGAGTTTTACAGTCTCCCAGGATCTATATGCTTGTCATTCACCTCCCCTTGTCAGGGGTATGGGCTTAATGTAAGCTGGTCCTCTATGTGGTCTTTTCCCCATGGTGGCTTTCTGTGCTTCTTCAGAGGGTCAAAGCAAAAATGGCTGTGACTGGATCTCCAGCCCAGAGCCAAAAGACTGTGGTTCCCTCCTCTTCAATAAACTCTCCAGGTCAAAGCATCTCCACTTCTGCGAGCACCAACCTTCACAGAATCCTATGGTTCATGCCCTAGACAGTTATCCCCAGGGGAGTCCCCAAGATCTGTGCCTTTATGTGCTTTGTGTTTTTGGGACTGTGAGCATTTGTGAGTTTGTGACTGCACCCTGCTCTACTGCTCTCAGGCATGGCTGGTGCTGCCTTAGTGTCCTTTCTGGGGTCACTGCCACCCTGAGAGCTGCTGCTTATTATGGGCAGAGATGTTTTGTCCTTCCCAGTGGATGGTAACCAGCCCCCTTGTTTTCCAGTGCTCCCACAAAAAGTGCTCTCCCTACCAGACCGGCTGGAGGTTTATGGCGACTAGAACTGAGAGTCCCTCCTGGGCTCGCTTATCATAAAGCATTTTTCTGCTCCACTGCTTTGACATACCAACATTTCAGGCACCCTGTTCTTTCTGTGTCTCCTGGGATCCTAATACCACAAAGACCCACCTAGAATTCTGCCTTTTCCAACCCCTGAGCACCTTTCATAAAGGGATGTCTTTCACTGGAGCAGATATCTAAGGGTTCCAATATTGTCTTCTGGTGATGTATCACTTTCCGGTAGCCAGTTTATGGAGGGTCCCTCCCACCTTGGTTTATCTTCTCATATTTTCCCATAGATTCACAACTCTGAACTCCCTACCTTGCGAAAAGCAGTCAATTCTCTGTTTGTAGATTTCCAGATATATTTCCTTACATCTCAGCTGAATTTGTGGGTGTTCAAAATGGTTTGATAGATATCCAGCTAAAATCAAGAGACCAGATGAAATAAGGTCCCCTATTCTTTCCCCACATTGCCTCCTCCTCCTGACAAAACCCACTTTGACTGAAAACATTATACCTGTCCTAGTCATATTTTGCAAATGGAAGAATGGTGACTTTGGCACCCATTTGCCTCATGATCTTGCACCTACTTTTGTAAAGAAAGCTTATGGTATTGACATTGACATAACCTACATTGAAATAATATGTAATATGCTCTGAATTATGGAGTCATTAGTTTTATACAAGAAAAGATGTATGATTTTGCATTTACAGTGTCACATGAGGTGGGTTATTCTCTGGGTATGCTACATGGTGATGACACATAAATGTGGGAATGAGAGATGCATAATGTTTTCACAGAGAATGACAACAACTAAACTCAGCAACCACAGTTATGCTAAGTATTGAACACTGTGGCAGAAAAAAGGGCTTGAATGTGAGCCATTTGATTTTTTTTAAGATTTTATTTATTTATTTGTTTGAGAGGCAGAGATTACAAGTAGGCAGAGAGGCAGGCAGGCAGAGAGAGAGGGAAACACATGCTCCCTGCTGAGCAAAGAGCCTGATGCGGGGCTCAATTCCAGGACCCTGGGATCGTGACCTGAGCCGAAGGCCCAGGCTTTAACCCACTGATCCACCCAGGTGCCCCCCCATAGAAAAAAAAGTGTTTGTACACTTCAATAACACCAGACAGAATCTCTAAGTTTACATTCTATGGGAACTGTGTGGATAAAGAGGGAGAAGAGTGTGACCTTGGCTCCTTAAACATGTGTACGAAAGTTCCATGCTGTCAGTCAAAGCCACTCTGAGTCCTGGAGCTACTTGTGCTTTGAAGCTTTGTTGCAAAGATCTCAAGAGCATGCCTTCAGGTGACCTGTGTAGAGAACAGGCAAATGAACGTGACCTTCCTGAGTGGTGTGATGGGAAATCTATCAGTGTCCAGAAGATGTGTGTGTACAAGGTGGAATGCACAGGAAATAGCTACTGCTATGAAAATAGATGCAATATTCATGATGAACAGTGAGGAGAATGCTTGGCAAAGAGGCCAAGCATAGAAATCAGAGTTGCCATAACTAATGAGCATTCAAGGTGACCATTGGAGTAACTGTGGTATAAATGGTTCTACATCTGTACAATGTAACATACCAGATATCAGATATCCTGTGTGGGAAGGTTCAGTGTCAGAATATAACAAAAATTCCTCTTCTAAGTAATCATTTTTTAAAAGAATTATTCATTCATTTCAGAGAGAGAAAACGGAGGGAAGACATGGAGAGTGACGGAGACAAGCAGACTCCCTGCTGAGCAGGGAGCACTAAGTGGGGCTCAATCCCAGGACCCTGAGATCATGACCTGAGCTGAAATCAAGAGTCAGAAGCTTCACTGACTGAGCCACCTAGGGGGCCTTTCTGAGCAATCATTCTAGTGTACATTCTACTCGCCTTAATGGCATCACCTGCTAGGGTATGGACTACACGCTGGGATACTGATACCTGATATTGGTGCAGTGATAGATGGTAGAGTGTGTGGTGCAGAGATTTGCATCCAAAGGAACTGTAACCCTATGTCACATCTTGCAAGAGCTTATTCACCTGAGCCCTTCAATATGATCAGGGTTCATAACAACAGACATCACTGCCATTGCAAGCACAAGTGGAACCCTGCTGCCTGTGTGGTAGAAGGCTTTAGAAGGAGTATAGATAGTGGCATCCCCTCACAGAAAGAAGAACAAGATACAAAAGAAGTTTTACATGGTACTACTTGGGATAATTCCATTTTGCTTCTTATGTGGTTTATTACTCTTGCTTTTTCTAAGAAATGAAGAAAAGGATGAGAAAAAAGAGCAGAATGTTCCACTTGCTCCATCTCTACTAGGGAAACAGCAAGCTCCACCTGCACCAACAAAATCTTCATGATTTTTTATCATAGGGGATCATAAATATAAACCATTAAAAATTAGTAAAATAGGGGCACCTGGGTGGCTCAGTGGGTTAAAGCCTCTGCCTTTGGCTCAGGTCACAATCCCAGGGTCCTGGGATCGAGCCCCACATCGGGGTCTCTGCTTAGCAGGGAGCCTACTTCTCTCTCTCTCTCTCTCTCTCTCTCTGCCTGCCTCTCTGCCTACTTGTACTCTCTGTCTGTCAAATAAATAAATAAAGTCTTTTTAAAAATTAGTAAAATATATAATTTACACCATGTTTCCAATTATTTAAGTAATTTCAATGGTTAATTTTTTATGAAATTAATCTCTTTTTATTCCTAAGCAAAGACACACCTCATGGATGGTGTGTGTTTAATTTGCTGTCTCTCATTTATAAATGTCCTTCCTTTTTAAGCTCTACTTTGCCACACAGGGAATAGGAACCCATACGTTGTATATATTCTTTGACAGACCTCTCCCTATATGTGGACTAGGGGAACTGGAATGACTTTGGAAATCTGGAAAATTTTTTGATTAATTTACATGTCAGTATTGCTTCATTAATAGCTTTCACCTTGACATCAACAGTAACTTTCTTTGTTTACAATATTTATATAGCCATATAGATGATACAAAGATGGTAGATAGAAGATGATTAAACAGAATGTGTGTGTTTCTGTGTGTGTTTATATACAAAAGCAATTTTCAGAACCAACCAACAATTATCAGGAATAGAGATACTAGCACTGCTATCAAGTGTCCTTCCTTGTAGTTCTAGACTCCAGGCTTCTGAGTCTTCCTCCAAATCCCTGAGGCTCAGCACCATGTTGATCAATCCTCTCCCTAGAGGTCAGAGTCCTAGATCCATGGGACCTACTCCAAAAGTGTGGTTCCAATAAGCATACCTCTTCCTTTTGATCTCCAGTCTTCAGTGTAATACCTACACTTCCTGTTAAGAAAGCATGGCTTATCAGAGGAGGGCTTTGTTTGTTGTGCCTGAATTCTGACTGTTAGAGTTCTGATATTGGGATAATGGAGAACACTGGAAGGAATCTGATCTTTTTGAATTTTCCACAGCACTGCCTTTACCATCTTGGGGACATATCTTATATAGAATTACTTCAAAATCTTAAAAGAGAGGAAAATGTTACTTGCCCCTCAACCCTTGGTAACTTCATTTGTAAAATAAGATAAAGAAGATATTTACAATTCCATGTAGGATATATAAGTCTTAGCAGACCACGTGTCCTCTATAAAGACAAAAAAATTAGAAATATCAATTTTATTTCTAGAACCATATTTTAAGGACATCAGAAAGCTGAAAAAGTAATATAGAATAGATGAACTAAAATTTCAGGCAGGATAAAATAATTCAGAAAATGGCTGAATCTTGCCAGCCATTTTTGTCTCTGAACATATGCTGATGGCAAGTATGAACTGAACCTCAGGCTTGGCTCAAGCAAAGGACATCTGCTGAGGGAAAGAGAAGTCCCCCACGATCTTAGTTACACAGGGTTAGATAAACACTAAACATTAGATATTGAGGACCTCCAATTCACAATCCGATTTCTCCAAGTCACAACTGCTTAAGTTGAGAGTTTTGTGAGATGCTGGTGAGCTCTTCTTTGAAATTTCTCAAAGGCATAGATCCCCCAAATCATGTTATATTTTGAACATAAGGCATAGTGAAAGGAGGCTTATCTCAAGCACACTTTCTCAATCCCCATAACACACTTACCTGATTTTGTTGTTGCATGTGGCAAAACGTTGGAGGCTGGGTTGAGAACCTCTCAGTGATACAGCCCAATCACTTATAAACTTCAGAGCAGGGAGAATAGAGTCATATAAACTCACAGTTGAAAGCCCAGCAAACCCAAACCTGAACAATGTGAGAACCAATCACTTCTGACCTGGCATAATCTGCAATTAGACTATCTTCTAACAGAGGAATGAGAGAGAACCCTGGAGGAGTCACATAAGGCTGCTATGGTCGTTTTATACACAATTCCTGCACACAATAAAAATTGTCATGAATCACAATTTATGACTTATTACTAGGAGAAGAAAAAAAGGAAGGAAAGAAAAGAGGGAGGAACTATAAGTAGTGCCCAGATACTGAAGCAAGAACATGTGGGGGAAAAAAAAAGAAAAAAAAAAAACAACTATGATTAATACTTTTAAAATGGAAGAAAAATACATGGAATATAAGAATGAATATAGAATATCCTCAATAAACTGGAATCTACATAAAAATTTCAAGTGGATATTATAGAACTAAAAAGTACAATACATGATAGATAACTCAGTGGATGATTTGAAAAGTAGTTTGGACATATCCAATTATGGAATTACTCATCTCGGAAAGGTCAGTGAAAAAATCTGCACACTACTGTATGCAGAATAAAAGCAAATATAAGAGCCTAAGAAATATATGCAATACATAAAGATTTCTAACATCCTAATACTGGAATCCTAGAAAAAGTAGAAAGAGGGACGTGAATAGAAATAATATTCAACAGATGTCTGTTGGCAATTTTTTAAAAAATGAAGACATTATTTCATAGTGAGTCACTTATGTCTGAGAAGCGTGGTTGATTTTTCTTTTTCCCCCTTTTTTTAATTTTGTGCGACTCATCAACCTTCAGAGTGTTGATCTTTACTACCACCTACTGAAAACTTCTGCTGATCTCTTATACTAATTTTTTTATATTATTTGCTTCAGCTCAAGATTCTGTTTAAATTTTTTTTAAATTTATTTCTTTTTAGTGTAACAGAATTCATTGTTTATGCACCACGCCCAGTGCTCCATGCAATACATGCCCTCCATAATACCCACCACCTGGTTCCCCCAACCTCCCACCCCCTGTCCCTTCAAAACCCTCAGATTGTTTTTCAGAGTCCATAGTCTCTCATGGTTCATCTCCCCTTCCAATTTCCCTCAACTCCCTTCTCCTCTCCATCTCCCCATGTCCTCCATGTTATTTGTTATGCTCCACAAATAAGTAAAACCATATGATAATTGACTCTCTCTGCTTGACTTATTTCACTCAGCATAATCTCTTCCAGTCCTGTCCATGTTGATACAAAAATTGGGTATTCATCCTTTCTGATGGAGGCATAATACTCCATAGTGTATATGGACCACATCTTCCTTATCCATTTGTCCGTTGAAGAAGTTCTTTCCACAGTTTGGCAACTGTGGCCATTGCTGCTATAAACACTGGGGTACAGATGGCCCTTCTTTTCACTACATCTGTATCTTTGGGGTAAATACCCCAAAGATAGTGCAATTGCAGGGTCATAGGGAAGCTCTATTTTTAATTTCTTGAGGAATCTCCACACTGTTCTTCAAAGTGGCTGCACCAACTTGCATTCCCACCAACAGTGTAAGAGGGTTCCCGTTTCTCCACATCCTCTCCAACCCACGTTGTTTCCTGTCTTGCTAATTTTGGCCATTCTCACTGGTGTAAGGTGGTATCTGAATGTGGTTTTAATTTGAATCTCCCTGATGGCTAATGATGATGAACAAATTTTCATGTGTTTGATAGCCATTTGTATATCTTCATTGGAGAAGTGGATGGAGAGAAGTATCTTCTGCTCATTTTTTGATATGATTATCTGTTTTGTGTATGTTGAGTTTGAGGAGTTCTTTATAGATCCTGGATATCAACCTTTTGTCTATACTGTCATTTGCAAATGTCTTCTCCCATTCCGTGGGTTGCCTCTTTGTTTTGTTGACTCTTTTCTTTTTTTGCTGAGCAGAAGCTTTTGATCTTGATGAAGTCCTAAAAGTTCATCTTCACTTTTGTTTCCTTTGCCTTTGGAGATATATCTTGAAAGAAGTTGATGTGGCTGATATCGAAGAGGTTACTGCCTATATTCTCCTCTAGGATTCTGATGGATTTCTGTCTCATGTTGATGTCTTTTATCCATTTTGAGTTTATCTTTGTGTACAGTGTAAGAGAAGGTCAAGTTTCATTCTTCTACATATAGCTGTCCAGTTTTCCCAGCACCATTTATTGAAGAGATTGTCTTTTTTCCACTGTATATTTTTTCCTGTTTTGTCAAAGATTATGTGACATAGAGTTGAGGGACCATATCTGGGCTCTCTGTTCTGTTCCACTGGTCTATGTGTCTGATTTTATGCCAGTACCATGCTGTCTTGGTGATCACAGCTTTTGTAGTAAAGCTTGAAATCAGGTAACGTGATGCTGCCAGTTTTATTTTTGTTTTTCAACATTTCTTAAGCAATTTGGGGCCTCTTCTGATTCCATACAAATTTTAGGATTATTTGCTCCAGGTCTTTGAAAAATACCAGTGGAATTTTGACCAGAATGGTATTAAAATTATAGATTGCTCTAGGCAGTATAGATATTTTAAGAATGTTTATTCTTCTGATCCAAGAGCATGGAATGGTCTTCCATCTTTTTGTGTCTTCTTCAACTTCTTTCATGAGTGTTCTGTAGTTCGTCGAGTACAGTTCCTTTACGTCTTTGGTTAGGTTTATTCCCAAGTATCTTATGGTTCTTGGGAACAGATATATGCCAATATGCTAAACAACCTAGATGAAATGGATCCATTCCTGGAAAACTATAAACTCCTGAAACTGAACCAGGAAGAAATTGACAACCTGAATAGACTGATAGGGAGAGATTGAAGCAGTGATCAAATATCTCCCAAAAAACAAGAGCCCAGGACCCGGCAAATTCCCAGGGGAATTCTATCAAACATTCACAGAAGAAATAACACCTATTCTCCTGAAGCTGTTTCAAAGAATTGAAGCAGAAGGAAAACTTCCAGACTCTTTCTATGAAGCCAGCATTACCCTGATCCCCAAACCAGGCAAAGACCCTACCAAAAAGGAGAATTTCAGACCAATATCACTGATGAATATGGATGCTAAGATTCTCAACAAGATCCTAGCAAACAGGATCCAACAGTACATTAAAAAGATTATCCACCATAACCAGGTGGGATTCATCCCTGGGCTACAAGGATGGTTCAACATTCACAAATCAATCAAGGTGATAGAACAAATCAATAAGAGAAAAGAGAAGAACCACATGGTCCTCTCAATTGATGCAGAAAAAGCATTTGACAAAATCCAGCATCCGTTCCTGATTAAAACGCTTCAAAGTATAGGGATAGAGGGAACATTCCTGAACTTCATCAAATCTATCTATGAAAGACCCACAGCAAATTTCATCCTCAATGGGAAAAAGCTGGCAGCCTTCCCGTTGAGATCAGGAACACGACAAGGATGCCCACTCTCACCACCCTTGTTCAACATAGTATTAGAAGTCCTAACAACAGCAATCAGACACCAAAGAGAAATAAAAGGTATCCAAATTGGCAATGAAGAAGTCAAACTCTCTCTCTTCGCAGATGACATGATTCTTTATATGGAAAACCCAAAAGACTCCACCCCCAAACTACTAGAACTCATACAGCAATTCAGTAATGTGGCAGGATACAAAGCCAATGTATAGAAATCAGTGGCTTTCTTATCCACTAACAGTGAAAATACAGAAAGGGAAATTAGGGAATTGATTCCATTTACTAAACCTACATTTTGATATTTAATAATAAAGTACATGCAGATTCATACAGATAGCACAATTAATTTTTCTCTCAAACTCATGTCCACAGTATTCAGATATGCTATATTTATAATAGAACATAGGCAAAGGCCAAAAGATATTGACTAAAACTTGAGTTTTTCCTTTTATTCTTCTCTACCTAAAATTAGGAAATCTCTACAAATTTATAAAATTTCTTAAATCAAAACTAAATCTCTAAATATTTATAAAAAACAAAATAAAATCACTGGAGTAATTAATTACAACTTTTCATATCTGAATCAGAAATCATTTTCCAGAAATTATAATAAGCATGTTTATTATTTGGAAGTAAATGGAGAAAGATAAGTAACAACAAAGTAAGATGTTGGATTCTCATAAGAGGCTAATTTGTTGCTGTTGCTAGATGAAACAGGTTATAAATCCTACTAATCTGAACAGAGCTTTTACATTTAACAGGATATTGCTCTATTAGTACTAAACTGAGTTATCACTACTTCTTTTATTACAGCTTTCTATATCTTAGAATACTATTACTAAATAAAGCCTTATATTATGAATGTAGTGTGAAAAAATACAAGTTTTATTTTAAGAAGTAACTTTTTTCATCCTTGCTTCAATATATTTAAATAAGGCATCACCAAATATGCTTATTTTTTTTAAATATCACTCTTCAAAATGTTTTTAATCCAACCAATAGTAGTTGTGAGTTAATATGAGGATTTTTCTTATTTAGTATTTGATTACGGATTATACCTTAAGATTTCAAACTGATATTAAAAAAAAAAAATCCAGTGCATTAAATGATGGCATAGTTTATTTCTACACTCATTATTTACTTCCTTTCTCTTTTTTATATCTCGGATATCAACTAAACATTGTAGGCAGTTAATTATATATATGTCGTATTACTAATATTGCATATTAATACATATGTATTTATATATTTCCATCAATACTCAGTAAGTTAATGAATTCAAAACTTTGTAATTAAATTAATTTTTTTGGTATCTTTAAAAATTGGTTAACTTAAGTTGGAAATTTCAAAACCTGGAAAGTTAAATATTATTGGAAAAGAATTTTCATAAAAGTATTTTATTTTGAAATATTTTCCAAGTATTTCATTTTCCCTTTTAAATCAACAACGGTAAATTAAAATCAACACTGTAAATTGATTTACTCAAAGATTTAAAGACATAATCTCAAAAGTTGATGGTTGAGGTTCACTTCAGCAACAAATGGCTAAAACTGGAAGAATATTGAGAAGATGAGCATGGCTCATTTGCAAGAATGACACACAAATTCGTGAAGCATTCCATATTAAACAAATAAAAGTGTTGATGATTCTTCTGCTTCTTCCTATTTAAATGATGTACGAGGGCAATATCCAAACTTCAGCTACCCTGAAGTGAAATCAAATGACTTAAGAAATGAACCTTTAAAATTGAATTTTTAAATCTAATATACTGGGACAATTTCCAGAAAAATAATTAGACCAATACTGGGAACATTTGGAACTTACTCATCAATTCGAAAGTATCTTCTAACAAGCAACTATTGCTGCATTTCTGCCCTTTCCTACAGAAATCCACCAAGGACTAACAAAATAATACTGCCAAAGTACTTGCCATTAACAACAACAACAACAACAACAACAACAAAAATCACCCCCTTGTCTCCATTAGCATTATATTTAAACAAGGGGGATGTGCTTGAAAAGACAGAGCCAGACCATTAAAAAAAATGTAAAACCCAACCGAGGACTAGCATCCTAAATCTACACCAGATACCCTATTTCAGTATTCCCTGGCACTAGTGAAATATTTATTTTATTAAAGTATTTTAAAATTTAGCTTTTGGGGGCACCTGGGTGGCTCAGTCATTAAACGGCTGCCTTCAGCTCAGGTCATGATCCCAGGGTCCTGGGATCAAGCAAGCCCTGCATGGCACCTGGCTCCCTGCTCTACTTAGTGAGAAACCTGCATCTCCATCTCCCACTCTCCCTGCTTGTGATAGTGCAATTGCTGGGTCATAGGGCAGTTCTATTTTCAACATTCTGAGGAACCTCCATGCTGTTTTCCAGAGTGGCTGCACCAGCTTGCATTCCCACCAACAATGTAGGAGGGTTCCCCTTTCTCCACATCCTCGCCAGCATCTGTCATTTCCTGACTTGTTGATTTTAGCCATTCTGACTGGTGTGAGGTGATATCTCATTGTGGTTTTGATTTGTATTTCCCTGATGCCGAGTGATATGGAGCACTTTTTCATGTGTCTGTTGGCCATCTGGATGTCTTCTTTGCAGAAATGTCTGTTCATGTCCTCTGCCCATTTCTTGATTGGATTATTTGTTCTTTGGGTGTTGAGTTTGCTAAGTTCTTTATAGATTCTGGACACTAGTCCTTTATCTGATATGTCGTTTGCAAATATCTTCTCCCATTCTGTCAGTTGTCTTTTGATTTTGTTAACTGTTTCCTTTGCTGTGCAAAAGCTTTTGATCTTGATGAAATCCCAATAGTTCATTTTTTCCCTTGCTTCCCTTGCCTTTTGCGTTGTTCCTAGGAAGATGTTGCTGCGGCAGAGGTCGAAGAGGTTGCTGCCCGTGTTCTCCTCAAGGATTTGGATGGATTCCTTTCGCACATTGAGGTCCTTCATCCATTTTGAGTCTATTTTTGTGTGTGGTGTAAGAAAATGGTCCAATTTCATTTTTCTGCATGTGGCTGTCCAATTTTCCCAGCACCATTTATTGAAAAGGCTGTCTTTTTTCCATTGGACATTCTTTCCTGCTTTGTCGAAGATGAGTTGACCATAGATTTGAGGGTCTATTTCTGGGCTCTCTATTCTGTTCCATTGATCTATGTGTCTGTTTTTGTGCCAGTACCATGCTGTCTTGATGATGACAGCTTTGTAATAGAGCTTGAAGTCCGGAATTGTGATGCCACCAACGTTGGCGAAAATTTTTCAATATCCCTTTGGCTATTCGAGGTCTTTTCTGGTTCCATATAAATTTTAGCATTATTTGTTCCATTTCTTTGAAAAAGATGGATGGTACTTTGATAGGAATTGCATTAAATGTGTAGATTGCTTTAGGTAGCATAGACATTTTCACAATATTTATTCTTCCAATCCAGGAGCATGGAACATTTTTCCATTTCTTTGTGTCTTCCTCAATTTCTTTCATGAGTACTTTATAGTTTTCTGAGTATAGATTCTGTGCCTCTTTGGTTAGGTTTATTCCTAGGTATCTTATGGTTTTGGATGCAATTGTAAATGGGATTGACTCCTTAATATCTCTTTCTTCTGTCTTGCTGTTGGTGTAGAGAAATGCAACTGATTTCTGTGCATTGATTTTATATCCTGACACTTTACTGAATTCCTGTATAAGTTCTAGCAGTTTTGGAGTGGAGTCTTTTGGGTTTTCCACATATAGTATCATATCATCTGCGAAGAGTGATAATTTGACTTCTTCTTTGCCAATTTGGATGCCTTTAATTTCCTTTTGTTGTCTGATTGCTGAGGCTAGGACCTCTAGTACTATGTTGAATAGCAGTGGTGATAATGGACATCCCTGCCGTGTTCCTGACCTTAGCGGAAAAGCTTTCAGTTTTTCTCCATTGAGAATGATATTTGCGGTGGGTTTTTCATAGATGGCTTTGATGATATTGAGGTATGTGCCCTCTATCCCTACACTTTGAAGAGTTTTGATCAGGAAGGGATGCTGTACTTTGTCAAATGCTTTTTCAGCATCTATTGAAAGTATCATATGGTTCTTGTTCTTTCTTTTATTGATGTGTTGTATCACATTGACTGATTTTCGGATGTTGAACCAACCTTGCAGCCCTGGAATAAATCCCACTTGGTCGTGGTGAATAATCTTTTTAATGTACTGTTGAATCCTATTGGCTAGTATTTTGTTGAGTATTTTCGCATCTGTGTTCATCAAGGATATCAGTCTATAGCTCTCTTTTTTGGTGGGATCCTTGTCTGGTTTTGGGATCAAGGTGATGCTGGCCTCATAAAATGAGTTTGGAAGTTTTCCTTCCATTTCTATTTTTTGGAACAGTTTCAGGAGAATAGGAATTAGTTCTTCTTAAATGTTTGGTAGAATTCCCCCGGGAAGCCGTCTGGCCCTGGGCTTTTGTTTGTTTGGAGATTTTTAATGACTGTTTCAATCTCCTTACTGGTTATGGGTCTGCTCAGGCTTTCTATTTCTTCCTGGTTCAGTTGTGGTAGTTTATATGTTTCTAGGAATGCATCCATTTCTTCCAGATTGTCAAATTTATTGCCGTAGAGTTGCTCATAGTATGTTCTTATAATAGTTTGTATTTCTTTGGTGTTAGTTGTGATCTCTCCTCTTTCATTCATGATTTTATTTATTTGGGTCCTTTCTCTTTTCTTTTTGATAAGTCGGGCCAGGGGTTTATCAATTTTATTAATTCTTTCAAAGAACCAGCTCCTAGTTTTGTTGATTTGTTCTATTGTTTTTTTGGTTTCTATTTCATTGATTTCTGCTCTGATCTTTATGATTTCTCTTCTCCTGCTGGGCTTAGGGTTTCTTTCTTGTTCTTTCTCCAGCTCCTTTAGGTGTAGGGTTAGGTTGTGGACCTGAGACCTTTCTTGTTTCTTGAGAAAGGCTTGTACCGCTATATATTTTCCTCTCAGGACTGCCTTTGTTGTGTCCCACAGATTTTGAACCGTTGTATTTTCATTATCATTTGTTTCCATGATTTTTTTCAATTCTTCTTTAATTTCCCGGTTGACCCATTCATTCTTTAGAAGGATACTGTTTAGTCTCCATGTATTTGGGTTCTTTCCAAACTTCCTTTTGTGGTTGAGTTCTAGCTTTAGAGCATTGTGGTCTGAAAATATGCAGGGAATGATCCCAATCTTTTGATACTGGTTGAGTCCTGATTTAGGACCGAGGATGTGATCTATTCTGGAGAATGTTCCATGTGCACTAGAGAAGAATGTGTATTCTGTTGCTTTGGGATGAAATGTTCTGAATATATCTGTGATGTCCATCTGGTCCAGTGTGTCATTTAAGGCCTTTATTTCCTTGCTGATCTTTTGCTTGGATGATCTGTCCATTTCAGTGAGGGGAGTGTTAAAGTCCCCTACTATTATTGTATTGTTGTTGATGTGTTTCTTTGATTTTGTTATTAATTGTTTTATATAGTTGGCTGCTCCCATGTTGGGGGCATAGATATTTAAAATTGTTAAATCTTCTTGTTGGACAGACCCTTTGAGTATGATATAGTGTCCTTCCTCATCTCTTATTATAGTCTTTGGCTTAAAATCTAATTGATCTGATATAAGGATTGCCACTCCTGCTTTCTTCTGATGTCCATTAGCATGGTAAATTCTCCCCCCCCCCTCACTTTAAATCTGGAGGTGTCTTTGGGCTTAAAATGAGTTTCTTGGAGGCAACATATAGATGGGTTTTGTTTTTTTATCCATTCTGATACCCTGTGTCTTTTGACAGGGGCATTTAGCCCATTAACATTCAGGGTAACTATTGAGAGATATGAATTTAGTGCCATTGTATTGCCTGTAAGGTGACTGTTACTGTATATGGTCTCTGTTCCTTTCTGATCTACCACTTGTAGGCTCTCTCTTTGCTTAGAGGACCCCTTTCTATATTTCCTGTAGAGTGGTTTGGTATTTGCAAATTCTTTCAGCTGTTGTTTGTCCTGGAAGCTTTTAATCTCTCCTTCTATTTTCAATGATAGCCTAGCTGGATATAGTATTCTGGGCTGCATGTTTTTCTCGTTTAGTGCTCTAAAAATATCATGCCAGCTCTTTCTGGCCTGCCAGGTCTCTGTGGATAAGTCAGCTGCCAATCTAATATTTTTACCATTGTATGTTACAGACTTCTTTTCCCGGGCTGCTTTCAGGATTTTCTCTTTGTCACTGAGACTTGTAAATTTTACTATTAGGTGACGGGGTGTGGGCCTATTCTTATTGATTTTGAGGGGCGTTCTCTGAACCTCCTGAATTTTGATGCTCGTTCCCTTTGCCATATTGGGGAAATTCTCCCCAATAATTCTCTCTAGTATACCTCCTGCTCCCCTCTCTGTTTCTTCTTCTTCTGGAATCCCAATTATTCTAATGTTGTTTCGTCTTATGGTGTCACTTATCTCTCGAATTCTCCCCTCGTGGTCCAGTAGCTGTTTGTCCCTCTTTTGCTCAGCTTCTTTATTCTCTGTCATTTGGTCTTCTATATCACTAATTCTTTCTTCTGCCTCATTTATCCTAGCAGTGAGAGCCTCCATTTTTGATTGCACCTCATTAATAGCTTTTTTGATTTCAACTTGGTTAGATTTTAGTTCTTTTATTTCTCCAGAAAGGGCTTTTATATCTCTCGAGAGGGTTTCTCTAATATCTTCCATGCCTTTTTCGAGCCCGGCTAGAACCTTGAGAATTGTCATTCTGAACTCTAGATCTGACATATTACCGATGTCTGTATTGATTAGGTCCCTAGCCTTCGGTACTGCCTCTTGTTCTTTTTTTTGTGTTGAACTTTTACGTCTTGTCATTTTGGCCAGATAAGAGTAAATGAAGGGGCAAGTAAAATACTAAAAGGGTGGCAACAACCCCAGGAAAATATGCTTTAATCAAATTAGAAGAGATCCAAAATCGTGAGTGGGGAGAAAGGGGATAAAAAGAGGTTCAAAAACAAAGAAAGAAAAAAAAGAAAAAAGAAAAGAAAAGAAAAAAAGAAAAGAAAAAAAATTTTTTTAAAAAAGAAAACACCTGAGAAAAATGTAAAAAAGAAAAAATATATATATTAGATAAACTAGTAAAAAATTGTTAAAAAAGAAAAAGGTAACAGTTAAAAAAAAAAAATTTTTACCGGAAGGCGAGAAGGAAAAAAAAAAAAAAAAAAAAAAGAAAAAGAAAAAATTAAATTAACTGCAAGACTAAAAAAAATCACAGGAAAAAAGCCATGAGTTCTGTGCTTGGCTTTCTCCTCCTCTTGAATTCTGCTGCTCTCCTTGGTATTGAAACCACACTCCTTGGTAGGTGAACTTGGTCTCGGCTGGATTTCTTGTTGATCTTCTGGGGAGGGGCCTGTTGTAGTGATTCTCAAGTGTCTTTGCCCCAGGCGGAATTACACCACCCTTACCCGGGGCCGGGTTGAGTAATCCGCTCGGGTTTGCTTTCAGGAGCTTTTGTTCCCTGAGCGCTTTCCGTAGAGTTCCGGAGGACGGGAATACAAATGGCGGCCTCCTGGTCTCCGGCCCGGAGGAGCCGAGAGCTCAGGGCCCCACTCCTCAGTGTGCCCTCAGAGAACAGCGCCCAGTTACTCCCGTCTGCCTGACCTCCGGCCGTGCTCCGAGATCACCGAGCCTGCGACCGGTTCAAGGTAACACCGAGCTGTGAGCTTACTGTCGGCTCTGTCTCTGCAGCCGGCTTTCCCGTTCCAATACCCGCAAGCTCTGCGACACTCAGACACCCCCGATCCTTCTGTGACCCTGCGGGACCTGAGGCCACGCTGACCCCGCGTGGGCTTTGCCCCGGTTTTTAGCCTCTGGAGCGATGTCCCTCAGCGGAACAAACTTTTAAAAGTCCTGATTCTGTGCGCGTTTGCTCCGCTGCTTGCCGGGAGCCGGCCCCTCCCACCGGGATCTATCTTCTCGTCGCTTTGGATTCACTTCTCCGCCGGTCCTACCTTTCAGAAAGTGGTTGTTTTTCTGTTTTCAGAATTGCTGTTCTTCTTCTCTTCGATCTGCCGATGGATTTTCAGGTGTTTGCAATCTTTAGATAAGCTATCTAGCTGATCTCCGGCTAGCTGAAGCAGTCTCAGCTTGCTACTTCTCCGCCATCTTGACTCCTCCCCTAAATTTTAACTTCTTATCGAGTCAAACTTACATATCATGAAATACCCTCATTGTAGGTCTACATATATTTTATTTTTGTTAAGTTTATGGGGTTGTGCAATTATGAGTACAATATGATTTTAGAATATTCCTCCCATTTCCTCAAAAAGCTCTCAAATGCATTCCACTGTATGGATGTACCATATTTTGGTTATCATTCACTGGTTCATAAACAATACTTTGTTTCCAGGTTTTGGCTAGTATTATAATTCCTCCAAGAATTTCAAGTACATGTCTTTGTGTGAACATGTTTTTATTTTTCTTAATCCCTATGGTAAATTTATGTGTAACTTTTAAGAAAATTATCACACTAATTTCTCTAAGTGTCTGTAACACATTCCATTCCCACAAGTAATGTGGGGTAATTCCAGTACTTCACATCCTTAACCATACTAAATATTTTCTTTTTTATTACAGCATTTCTAGTGGATTGAGTGATACTTCTTTGTGGTTCTCACCTGCATTCCCCTCATGAATAACAATGCTAAGAACCTTTTCAATTTCTTGTGAGTCATCCATATACTTTCTTCAATACATTGTAAAAATGTCTTGTAAAATACATTGTAAAAATGTATTGTAAAAAAAAAATACATTTTTAGGTGCATTTTCTAGTTTTCTGTTGCTGTTGTGGGATTTTTCTCTTATTAATGAGTCTTAAGAATTCTTCATATATTTTGAATGCATTCTTTTAGAGATGCATGATTAGCACACTTTCTTGCAGTCTGTGTTTTCTTTTAAAAACATATACCTTTTCATTTTGATGAACCCTATTTTTTTTTCCTTCTGTGAGACATGTTTCTGACTTCATATCTAAAACCATTTGCCAAACGAAGGCCACACAGAATTTCTCCCCTGTTTTCTCTTAGAAGTTAAAAATAGGTGTATTTTCTTACATTTATTTCTACAATCTCATTTTTTTAAAAGATTTTATTTCTTTATTTGACAGAGACAGATCACAAGTAGGCAGAGAGGCAGGCAGAGAGAGAAAGGGAAGCAGGCTCCCTGCTGAGTAGAGAGCCCGATGCAGGACTTGATCCCAGGACCCTGAGATCATGACCTGAGCTGAAGGCAGTGGCTTAACCCACTGAGCCACCCAGGTGCCCCTACCATCTCATGTTGAATTAGTTGTCAGATGGCATGAGGTAAGAGTTTCAGTTCTTTTTTTTTTTTTTTTTTTCCCATGCACATAGCTAGCCAGTTGTCCAAACAAAAATTGTAGGAAAGACATATCTATGTCCCCTAGAATTATCTGGGCATATTGTTGGAAAAGTAATTGAACATTAATGTAAGGATTAATTAATTTATCCTCCAGTCTATCTAAATGAGCCTACATCCATCTTTTCTCTCTTATTCTGATCATTTGGCTAAAGTTTGTCATTTTTGTTAATCTGTTCAAATTCCTAACTTCTAATTTCATTGATTTTTCTATGTTTTCTGTCTTTTACTTCATTGAATTATGTTTTCATCTTAATTATCTTCTTTCTTCAGCTTGGTTTATGCTTAGCTTGTTCTTCATTTGCTTTTTTTAAAATATAGGTTATTGACACAATCTATTTTCCACTAAACATTAATTTAGGTGCATTTCATAAAACTTATAAATTTATGGGTTTGTTTTTTAATTCAACTTCACCCAGTTCAAAATCTTTTCTGATACCCCTTTGTGTTTGTTTGTTTGTTTGTTTTAATTTTCAGCATAACAGTATTCATAGTTTTTGTACCACACCCAGTGCTCCATGCAGTCTGTGCCCTAACACCCACCACCTGGTTCTCCCAACCTCCCACTCTCCCACCACTTAAAACCCCTCAGATTGTTTTTCAAAGTCTATAGTCTTATTTTTAATTTTTTATAAACATATAATATACTTTTATCCCCAGGGGTACAGGTCTGTGAATCGCCAGGTTTACACACTTCACAGCACCCACCATAGCACATACCCTCCCCAATGTCCATAACCCCACCTCTCTTCTCCCAACCCCCCTCCCCCCAGCAACCCTCAGTTTGTTTTGTGAGATTAAGAGTCACTTGTGGTTTGTCTCCCTCCCAATCCCTTCTTGTTTCATTTATTCTTCTCCTACCCCCTTAACCTCCCATGTTGCATCTCCACTTCCTCATATCAGGGAGATCATATGATAGTTGTCTTTCTCTGATTGACTTATTTCACTAAGCATGATACCCTCTAGTTCCATCCACGTCATCACAAATGGCAAGATTTCATTTCTTTTGATTGCTGCATAGTATTTCATTGTGTATATATATACCACATCTTCTTTATCCATTCATCTGTTGATTGACATCTAGGTTCTTTCCATAGTTTGGCTATTGTAGACATTGCTGCTATAAACATTTGGGTGCACATGCCCCTTCAGATCACTACGTTTGTATCTTTAGGGTAAATACCCAGTAGTGCTATTGCTGGGTCATAGGGTAGTTCTATTTTCAACATTTTGAGGAACCTCCATGTGTGTTTTGTTTTTGAACCATGTGGTTGCTTAGAAGGGTGTGGTTTGTTTCTAAATATTGTGATGATCATCTACCATCAGTAGGTTTCACAGTTAAATATATGAATTAGTGGGTTTGTATAGGATGTCATTATTTTCTTGTTACACCTGCTTATTAAAAAGACCATTTTTCTAACATATATTTGAATAGTTCCCTTTGTATTTGAAAATTTATGTAATTTTATGGGGATCCTTGGGTGGCTCAGTAAGTTAAGCATCCAACTCTTGATTTCAACTCAGATCATGATCTCAGGGTCATGAGAATGACCCTCAAGTTGGGCTCTCATGGAGCCTGCTTAATCTCCCCTTCTGCTCCACTTCCCTCTAAAAAAAAAGGAAAGCTTTTTAACAAATAAAAATTGATAAAAAAAAATTTTCTGTATCTTTAAATGCTTTACAAATCAGTAATGTGAAATATGGAAGACTAATCTATCTTTTCTTGTTCAATAAATATATTTCTCCTTTCTTCACACATACACCCCTTAGAGATAGACACATACAAATAATGTTTAAGCTGTTTGCTCCTTAGATCAATTATAAGGGCTTCATATATAATAATTGATTTTGTACACATATGAAAGTTAATTGCACTATCAGGACAGGGAAGACCATCTTTCCCAAATCTTCTAAATAAGTCAAGGGAAAGTACTTTACCCACAATTTTTTCCATTTATGCTGTAAATATCCTTAATAGGTATGTTGTTAATGAAAATCTATTGAGTATTCATTCTGTAGTCAGCATAAGACTAAGCAATATAGTTCAATACAGCCTCTTGTTAGTTTTATCTGGGTATCTTCGACTATGATTTACATCTATTCAACTACTGAACTGCATCCAGTTGGATGTAATACTCCACAGATTTTCATGCCCTATATGATTCCTACTTCTGCTTTCTGATATTTCGCTTTCAGAGACTGTAAAGCTAAGCTCTTTAGAAACTTTCAGCAATAAATATTTAGCTGTTTCAACAGTTTCTGTCTATCTAGGAGTAAAATACAAAGCACCAGTATTCAGGTCTTTCTCTTTGTTCTCTTCTCTATCTAAAAGGAGGGGCACCTGGTTGGCTCAGTCCATAGAGTATGTGACTCTTTATCTCAGGATTGTGAGTTTGAGCCCCTCCCTGGGTAGAGAGGTTACTTAGAAATAAAATCTTAGAAAGAAAGAAAGAAGAAAGAAAGAAAGAAAGAAAGAAAGAAAGAAAGAAAGAAAGAAGAAAGAAAGAAAAAAGAAAGAAAGAAAAAAGAAAGAAAGAGGAAGGAAGGAAAAAAAGGAAATGACTATGCTGAAGATTCAGGCAACCCATTACTACTTAATGGGTTGAAGGCTATTTGGGGTGTCCACCAGATGTCTTTATTCACAATTTTTCCAAATCATTCTTGGATTTTCTCAGCTATTTTGTATTGTATTTATAGATCTTGCATTAAATGCATATAGCCAGGTCAACATGAGTTTCAGCTGGTATGATTTAAAATGCAAGAGGTTTGGTCCTGACGATTGTTTCTGGAACTGAATTTATGAACTTTTGACCCTAACTCTTCATTGTTTTTAGATCAGAGCTCTTCTTCTGTGGATTACCTCTTAATTGGTATGGAAGCTCATAATTGCAGTCGTTCTTTGGAATCCTTTCATCAAAGGTACTCATGCAAAGACTTAAAATATATCCAAAACCATCTATCTGAAAATCTGCATACAGATTATTTTCTGCCTCAATTAAAGTCCAACTCAGATGGCTAATGTTCTTTGAGTCAGCTATAAAATGATTAGCCTTCTACCATCAATTCAAGATGACAGGCATCCTTTTAAAATTCTATTCCTGAAAAATAAAATAAAGTAAAACAAAACAAAAAGTAAAATAATAATAAAATGCAATAAAATAATTCTATTTCTGCTTAGCTTAACGCCTGCATCTCAGATGCAGTAATTTGTTCTCAGAAGTGTTGCTTTCTTCTTATCTAACTAGACATTCTGTATGTGTGTTTTCAGTGGTTAGGGGTTCTTATCTTTTATTATTTTTTAATTAGCATATTTGATTTATTTCTTGTCTAAATAGTAACAGTCGTTTAATTAGCTGATCCCTTAACATTCTTGTTCAAAACATTTTAGTCAATCTGCCAGCTTTTGGCAATGTCTCATTTAGGGTGAGAGCCTTGGTTATATAACTAGAAAGCTCAAGAGAAGGGCAAGCCCTTCAGAGGGTAACAGACACTGAAATTACAATTTTCATGGACACTTCAACAAGCTATTTATTGCAAAGCCTAAACTTCTAAACTTCTGAGGATAACTGGAAGATAAATGGTCCCAGAGTAGTAACAGAAACCTCTGGACTATGCAGGTTGTCACTCGCTCCTCAAAATAAGGAAGAACTTTGATTGGAAATTCTTCTGGTGGATTTCTGGATGCCTAGCACCTTAATCATGTTCCCTAGAATTATATCCTGCGATGGGGAATCAGCTTCAAGGATTTAAGAATGATCATGCTCTGACAGAAAATTTTTAGGAAGAAGAGGAAAAAAGATAGGGAAGGAGACAGTTCTAAGGAAGAATGAGGTTTTTTAGAATGCAGTGTGAGCTCATCCACACAGGTATTTCTAGAACATGTGTTTTATCACTGAGTACATTTCATGTTGAGGCTGGAGGATTGGCCTTTTGTTCACCCAGCTCAATCAGCCATAGGCTACAGGCTACGTAGGTGAGCAAGTGTTGGAGAGAAGGAAGAAAAAGATTTTAAAACCATCCAGCCTCAGATGCTTATTCAAGTTGATTCAGGGACAATTCTCAAGAGAATATAGCTGGGTACCAGTAGCAGCCTATCATCATGTCAGTTTAGGGGAGGAGGGGTAGCCAGCTGGTGGGGAAGGGGTGCACCAGCCCACTAAAGGAAGCTGGGATAGAGCACCAATAGTGTCTCCTGGACTGGATAAACTGACATGTATTCCTGGTATGCTTGGGCATTTTTACAGAGGAAACAAAAGTATGGGAAAAAAGAAGGGAAGTGCCATACGAGTCCTGAAAAATGTGATAACAGCCCAATTAAACATGCTAGTATTTAGGTAATTGGGTTCCTTGTCTCAGCATTATTTCCTCTTACCTCAGCCTTTAGTAGAACATTTGAAGTAGTTTATCAACTGACTTATCATATTTCTTCCTGTGCCCAGCTAGATTTCTAATAAAACATCTGAGTTGTTATATTTCATTTGGCTTTATGACAGACTTTTTCTCTACTCATCCAATTGAATGCATATCAAAGTGTTAAATGTAAAAATATTTAAAGGGGTACTGAGGCGTTCACATTTTCAAGTACTTTATTGGGTTGAAATTACAGAAAACCATGACATGGTTACTGAACTATAGACTCAAGTTCTAAAGTTGCACTTTTATTTCGCTCTGTGTTGCCTTTATGAGTAGTTTGCAAATAATACCTCTCCTTCGCCAGGTGGCTTCTTTCCAATAGGGGATGCTCCAGAGCTCTTTACATGCGGTGACTACAGAAGGTGCCTACTGCTTCCTGTGCTTTCTGCTTCTGTCTTCCTCTTTCTGGTAACTGCCCTTAGTCCTGGGAGTGGCAGCAGTTGCTCTATCTTCCCTTTCTATGTCATCCCAGAGCATGTATTTCATGTTAGTAAACACAGTCATCGCTTCTTTGTTAAATCGGTAGTACTCTTCAGAATATAAATGTACAAAGCCAAAATTATATTTTGTGTGAACAAGAAGAAAGAAAGGAAAGGAATTAAAGTAAGGACTGAAGGAGGGAGGGACGGAGGGTGGGAAAGAGGGAAGGAGAGAGGAAAGTGTAATATAGTTTAGTTTGGTTTTGTTTTTCTTTTTTGTTTTTTTCTTTCCAGCTGGAAATGGGAAATCATTGGTTATTCACAGAATTCATCCTTTAAATAAACTGAACTTTTCATTTCCTTTATGTCATAATGTATGTAATTTTGAGTGTTAAAATATTTAAGAGAATAAATTTGTTATTAGACTTTTGGACGTTTTAACTACATATAAATCTTACTGACGAGGTTGCATAATAATAAATCCATCATAAGTTAAAAATATCATGAATTGAAATGTAACCGATATACCTCCCCAATAGAACACTGTAACTTAGCCAAGCCTATCTGAAATGTTTCCAGAACTCTTAGATTAGACAGCAGTTGGGAAAAATCATCTTCCACAGAGACTATTTGATAAGTGTTGAATATCTACTGAATACTGCACTGAAACTGAAAAACAGAATGGTTATAGGGGTGCAGAACGGTTGTAAGCGTATCAGCTGTTTACCCCTGAAATCACATGGTTGAGAAGGAATTGCAGCTCACTGCCATAAGACAGCATCACATGAAAATGATATACCACATATCGCTAGCCCAGGGAAAGACCAAATTTCAGTGTAAAGTTTCTGTTGAATGAATATTGCTTTTGCACAATTGGAAGAATCAAAAGATTGTAAGTTGAGACCATCTGTATAGTGCAATGAATATTAAATTTGAGATGCAGTATTTTTAAAAATATTCATTAGTGTTTAGTTTCATTAATTGTATAAGTGCTATAAAGTAACTAGAGTAATATTAATTTTCTAGTGAAACCAAAATTGGGAATTATTATATGTGTGGAACTGTACCACATGTAAATATAAAACATTGTAAAACATTTCTTAAAATGTTTTAAATTTAAATTTTTTAAAATGCCATCTGTGACCTTCACTAATGAGTAAAAAAGAATATTTACACTTATAAATTTATGCCTCTGTAAATTAACTAAGGTCACAAAGAAAAAATGTAGCAAATGAAAAATAAGATAAACCATTCTAGTGGAGTTTGATTTTAGACTCAAATATCATATATTGTTAATATTCAATAGGGAAGGATGTAAATAATAAACTTATATAATTAAAAAAGTCATAGCAAACATTAGGACTTTTTAGGTATTTATAGTAAGTCAATGATCTAGACATTGTGCTTACTGAGACTTTTTGGTCTCAAAAGAGTTACTTAAGGTATTACTTTTATTCCCATTTTTCAGAAGAAAAAGCCAAGGCACAGAGCTGTTTCATTGCTTACTCCTGACTCAATATTACTATGTCTAAGTGAGTTGTTCTCTTTTTAAATAAAGGTACAAAAGTTATCTCCTAATCAACAACTCTGACTTGAATCACTAACCTTTATATAAATTACCTGTGTCTTTTTTTTTTTAAAGATGTGTTTATTTGAAAGAGAGAGGGAGAGAGTGCATGCACACGAAGAGGGGTGGGAGGGGCAGAGGGAGAGGGAGAAGGAAAGAAGCAGACTCCCTGCTAAGTGGGGAGCCTGACACTTGGGGTTTGATCCCATGACCCTGAAATCACGACCTGAGCCAATATCAAGAGTCAGATGCTCACACCAAAGCTGTCCAGGCATCCCTACCTGTGTTCTCTTCTTAAACTGGATAACTTCTAAGTAGGAAGATAACTTATTTAGATATTTTTATATGTACAATGAACAGTTTTCATAAAATGTTTGTTTGTGACTATCAGAGTCAGGAAAACCTGGAAACTCTTTGGATTTCATGTACATAAAATTTATATAAAATTAACAACTTTAAATGCCATAATTTGCAGGAAAATCCATAGTTCCTGGCTTTCAACAGTAAAATGATATTTATGAAATGTACTTATAATAACTTCCTATTGCTGCATAACAAATTCTACAAATTTAGTGACTTAAAATATCACTTTTTTTTTTTTTTTTATGTTATTGTACTGGAGGTTCTAAGTCTGGAATGGGTTTGCTTGGAGCTGAAATCCAGAGCCATGCTCCCTCTGGAACTCTAGAGGGAGTCCTTTCCTTTGTTTTTTCCGGACTTTCAAAGTCATCAGCATTCCCAGGCTTTTTGACCCATCCCTCCATCTTCAAAACCAGCAATGAAGTTCTTCTAATCTCTCTCTTACTCTGACCCTGTATTCTGTAGTCACATCTCCTCTGATACTGACAACTCTGCTTTCCTCTTATGAACACCTTCATGATTACAGTGGATCTCCTGCGTAATGCAGGATCATCTTCCCATCTCGAGACCCTTAACTTAATCATATCGACACAATCCTTTTGTCTTATGAAGTAGTATATGCACAGATGTAGGGGTCAAGACATGGACATCCTTCAAGGTGAATTTTTGTGTCTATTTACAACTAATGTTCATTCGCTGATTTAGTATATATTTGTTCAGTCCTGAACATGTTCCTGACATTATTCTAAGTATGGGAATAGCACTAAACAAAAGGCCAAACTCTGTCCCATCCTGGAGTTTACAGTCTAGTAAAGAAGAGAGAACCTAAACAAAACTATGTAAAGAATACATAATGTTTCAGACGGTGATAATGTTCTGAGGAAAAATTACACAGGAAAGCAGAATATAGAGAGTTAAGGGTACTATAATATAAACAGTGTGGGTAGAAAAGAGTACTCTCAGAAGCAAAAATCCCATGGTAGCAAGGGAGGAGCACGTCAGGTGTGTGTGAGTGAGAGTAGTGGGATCTGAGGTCTGTGAGGAATAAACAGGGAGCCAGACTTTGCAGGACCTGATCACACACCTCTGTAACTTTGGCCAATTGGGGGTGATTCTTAGTGAATGACATTTTGGTAATAAACAGTATTTTAATAAAGCCAGCTTGGATTTTAACTGGTCCATTATGGCTGTTACTAAGAAAATAGATGGAAGGTGAAAGAGAACAAATAGAAAAGGTTAATTATACACCGCTAAAATAATCCAAGACAGGGACACCATAAATTGAAAATGAAAAGAGAAATAGAGAGTCAGAGTGTGTGTGTGTGTGTTGGGGGGGCGGTGGTTGTAGAGGTTCAGGTGCTAGAATCTGGATTAGAGCTCAGTTGAGATGTGTTAATATGAGACATCTCTGGGCTATACAAGTGCTGGTGTCTAATACAGATGGGTATAGAAAGCTGGAATCCAGGGAAAGAGTCCTGGAACAAGCTGCAAATTATCAACCTATGAGATGATAAATGAATCCATGAAACAGAATGAGATCACCAAGGGCATGTAAGCAGACAAAAGATTCAAATACTGTGCCCAGGGACACTCTGCGTTCAAGTGTCTCAGAACATCCAGACACTGATGAACTTACAGAAATAACATTAAGTTTTTCATAATTATTAGGTACCATCTGTAATTGTTATGTGTATGTATCTATTATTTTTACAAGAAACTAAAAATCATGTGAATTGTTTATTAAAATGGCGTAATACATTATTTCAACAAGTTATATTTCTTCATCCTATACAGCTTACCATTTTTACCAAGTATTAAAAGTTAACAAATTGAAAACTTTCACTCTATTTTTCACACAATATTTTCAAATTATTGAACCCCTTCATAATTTTTCTACTTGTGTCTATAGAAGTAGACCATTTCAAACAGTTTCATTTCAAACAAAGTATCACTTCCAAATTCTGTAACAGTCTAAATCTTTTGGCCATTTCATTTATTTAGTTTATTGACTCTCTCATTTTTATGGTTTGTCAAATTTTCAGTTTTAGTAACTAAATATTGTTCTCTTTGTAAACCTAAAGAAAGTATTGACATCGTTGGTAAACTATTACTTATTAAAGTCGAGTTTCTTTTTAAAAATTATTTTATTTTGCCCATCCTTTATTTGGCATCAGAAATGTTCTGTGCTCTTCTGTAAGATTACTGCACACACTTTTTTCCCTCACGTAGTCTTGAATATACGGTATTAGCAATATGTTACTTGAATTAAGAAATATTGTGGTATAGAATCAGAAAAAAATAGATGATCAAAATGAGCCCAATAGAATTAGACAGAGATGATCAGGGGGATTTAAATTTATATACATATCACAGATTATGTCAGGGACTGATACAAAAAATAAAATGAAAAGAATCTCATATTGAAATCTGTCCACTGTCGATCTTTTTAACAGAATAGTTGTAGTTAGTTAACTGACCACAGTCTGGAGTTTGGAGCTGAGATTTTCAGGAAAAAGAATTCAATTTTGTCAGGATGCTAACAGATTATTCAGTACAGAGCATTAAAAGACCAACAAGAATACAGTTAATTTATAGCTACATCCTTTTGTCATTTATGTACTGTTTCTTGCAACAAATTGGCCAGTGCAGATAGACATTTACCTCTCTTCTATTAGAATCACTCCTGTAGGTGGCTGAGTGCCTCCAGGTGGATGAACAATTTCAAATTCTGGCTATTTCTCTGAACTTTTTCAAAGCTCTGGGCACATGAAGTTTAAAATCAATCCAGTGAGAGAGATTTTTCAGCACTTATATTAACACTATAAATCAGATTATATTTTTCTTTTTTGCTTGTTCCATAAATCTTATCAGTCACGTTTTTATCAATCAAAGGCCCATCTTTCTTCTTAGTTCCAAAAGGGTAAACTTAACTCCAAATTTTAGGGCATTTCATATAAGAATTCATGTACTGAATATAAAAATATTCAGACAGCTTTTCATTTGACAAATGACAATAATATTGAAAACTTTGAAAAAGGGGGCACATGGGTGGCTCAGTCATTGAAGTTCTGCCTTCAGTTCAGGTCATGATCCCAGAATCCTAGAATCAAGCCCCACATCGGGCTCCCTGCTCAGCGATGAGCCTGCTTCCCCCGCTCCCGCTCCCCATGCTTGTGTTCCCTCTCTCACCGGGTCTCTCTCTGACAAATAAATAAATAAAATCTTTAAAGAAAAGAGAGAGAGAACTCTGAAATATGAGGTAGTTTCCAGGAATTCACGTATTTGTCTTATTTGGTGACTATAAATGGCATACTGAACAGTATTTTTTCTAGTATATCAAATTGTTGTTTATCTTCTTCCATGTAGGAATACTGAGATTCTGTGCTGATCTCAGAGAATAGATGTAAACTTGTTAAAACAAGCTTTGTCTTCATGAAATAGAAATGGTGTATCTTTTTAAATAGATTTTAGTTATATATTTGACTGAGAGGGAGAGAAAGGAGCAGAGGGAGAAGCAGACTCCTCACTGAGCAGGAAGCTGGATGGGGAGCTCAATCCCAGGACCTTGGGTTCATGACCTCAGCCAAAAGCAGACACTTAATGGACTGAGCCACCCAGGTGCCCAAAACTATATATCTTTAAATGCGATATGAAAACTAAGATAACATATCAATCAGGAGATGTCACTAGGAACATATAGACTGTTTCTTTCATGAGTATAGGTCAATGTGCTAAATTTCAAGTCACTGTGGGTAGACACAGGATAGAGCTGCCTTTATGAGTCAAGAGTAGTAAGCAAATCAGCTAAAATACAGAAGCCATTTCAGGCAAAGTAAAGATTTTTGTTTTGTTTTGTTTTGTTGAGATCATCTTCATAAAAACACTTGAGAGGATTCCAAATAATTTAACTAATGGGGAAGCTGAAACTTAATTAAGGAAGATGTAAAGTGTAAATATAGAATATAATGAAATAATATTCTGGTATCTTCCAGGATTTATATTAGCTCTAAATGGTTTAGAATATATGAACTTTAAGAGATAATGGGATGCATTTAATTTTGAAAGTAAGTAAAATATAGGTAAGAATTATATTAGTAAAAGAAAAATAGAAAAACTAGTATGTGGAGCACCTGGGTGTCTCTGATCTTGCATCTCTAACTCTTGATTTCAGTTCAGGTCATGATCTCAGGGTCCCGGGATGGAACCCTGTGTTGTGCTCCAGGCTCGGCAGGGATTCTGTTTAAGGATTCTCTCTCTCTCCCTCTCCTTTTGCCTATCTCTGTGCTCATACTCTCTCCCTCTACCTTTCTCCAAAATAAATGAATCTTAAAAAAAGAAAAAGTATTATGAAATTATTTTGTAGTACGGCAAAAACATTGAGTTCCCCATCAGGATACAGACACATTTTTGGAATTCAATATCCAAAGATTAAAAAGTCATTTATTTATTTCACAATTATCAAATACTTTTGAGAGTCCACGTATGACATCAAAACTGTTCTTAATACTGTGCATATTACAAAATTTCTGGTTTGTGGAGCTCAAATTCTAATAATAGTAGCATTGGTCTGCAACATGAGCAATTAACCTATATATAATGGGTTTCAAACATGATAGATTTGTTCCAGATGAGGACAACTTACAGAGTGAAAACAAAGGAGTTGAATAAACGAGAAAGAAAAAAAAGGAAAATTGGACTATGTCATTTAAATTGTAGTGGGTAGATAGGGAATGGATGACATGCCCAGACAAAGGTTATTCGAATGTTGATAGGATCCATGGGTTGTAAGTTTTGATGGAGTTGAGTGGTTTATGTGTTTGAGGTGTTAGAGAAAATAATTCTGACTTCAAGAAGACACGTGCAATAAAACCACACACACACACACACACACACACACACATGCTCATGCTCACAGGTACGCAAAGCCTAAATACAGCAGTTCAGAATGGTACTCCGAGAACCTTCCTTAACACAGTTGGAATGTCAGTAATTAAAGAACATGAGAACAATTTAAAACAGAAAACTAGAGAAGGATTGGAAGAGTTCACAATGTCATCAAACTAAAGAACTTTTGAAAGACAAAGGGTGTATGGAATCACAGTATTATAACAAGAATTTTCAGAGGAAGTCTAGTCAGGCATGGAAACCAGACTGCCTTTCAGAGTGTCCAAATGCTGCAGAGAAAGAAAAATAGGAACAAGATAGGAATGATGGTAATATGTATGCTAAGTATCTATAATTCTATACACTCACTCCCAGTGTGAATGAAACATATATACTTTGGGTTAAAATTAGGAACTGTGTGTGGAGATATAGAGCTATCTGCAAGGTCAATGTCAGGATATCTAATGAGGGCATTGTTCCTTGCTGCATAATCTCGCACAATTTGGCATTTGAAAGGATCTCTTATTCTGCCTGTTGTTTTTCTATTCTCTATGAGAGAGATAATTATGTTTTAGTGAAGATTCAATAAGCCCTTCAACTTTCTATTGTGAAATATAGAAATGTAAGAGGTAAATATCGACAGAGATAATCCTTTCAAGTTACCTGCATTAAACCAAAGCATCCTTTATTCGTAAATGAGGGCAGATAGCAAAGGATGACCAGACAAATGAGAAAACCTGACAATAACAAAGTGAAGGACAAGAATGGCAGCAATTAATAATTAACAGTGGATGTAATGGAAATAATTCAGAAAAATCTTTTTAAAGATTTATTTATTTATTTGACAGAAAGAGACAGGCCGAGAGGGGACATAAGAGGGGGAGTGGGAGAGGAGAAGCAGGCTTCCCAATGAGCAGGGAGCCCCATGTGGGGCTCGATCCCAGCACCCTGGGATCATGACCTCATCCAAAGGCAGACGCTTAATGACTGAGCCACCCAGGCACCCCAGAATATTTTTAAAAATTCCAATGAATACATTGTGAGTTTGACTGTTTATGTAAATATCAAGAAGTGTTTAGGTGGACCAAAGACATGTACAAGAATGCTCACAGAAGCTTTACTTAAAATTGTCCTGAACTCAGAATAACCCCAATTTCTCTCAGTAATAGTATGGAAAAATAAAATTTGCACAATGGGATTCTGCACAACAGCCATAAAGTAAAACAATAATAACAAAAAAGTAACTCCACATGGTAATATGAATGCATTTCATGGACAAAAATGGGGAGTGAAAGAAATCAGAAAAAAGAACAGACGATGTTTGATTCCAGTTACTCAGAATTCAAAGTTAGGCAGAAGCCATCTCCTATACAGATTTTTGAATTGTGATTACCTTTGGAGGCATCAGGTACTCAAAGGGAAAGAGAATAAGATACATAGATATATACATACAGATATATAGGCATATATAGGTACATACATATAGATATATAGGTATCTATATATATAAAACCAATCTATTTGCTTAGAAGACATATCACTGGGAAAATCAAAAGACATTCCCAACACCATCTGTTGATATCTGTACCAAACATTTCTGTCCTCTCTCTGATAATTATAGAAATAATTGTGCTTAAATACAAAGCCAAATCTTCCAAGTGTGCATTGGATTTTATTCCTTCTGATTTATTCATAAATATAATTTCAACAATTCTCTCTTCTTTATCCATTCCTCAGTGACTTCCCGCTCTCAGTTAGATAATTAACCATGTTGATTCTTTCCCTACCTCACGAAAATCCTCCCTTAATCCCAATTCCCCTTCCTCTCTGGATCCATTTTATTCTCATTTGCACTTAAGATTTTTGAAATATTTTTCTGTACTCATGGTCTCCAAGACCTTGCTTCCAAATAGCTCCTAAATTCACTTCAGTCATGCTTTCTCCTTGATCATGCCACCAAAACCGTTCTTGCTAAATCAAATATCAATTTTGGAGGCGCCTGGGTGGCTCAGTCAGTTGAATGACTGACTCGGGATTTCAGCTCAAGTCATGATCTTGGGGTTATGGGATCCAGCCCTACCTGGAGCCTCACATCACGCTCCACTCTCAGTGGGGAGTCTGCTTGACATTTTCTCTCCCCCTCTTCCTCTGCTCTTCCCCATTGCTCAGGAAAGCTCTCCCTCTCAAATAAATAAATAAATTTTAACTTTATATATACATATTTTCATTCTTCATCATACTTGACCTATTAGAGATTTTGACATGGTGGTTCACTCTCTTCTCTTTGAAATACTTTGGTCATTTTTGTCTTGGACAAAAAACTGACTACCTTCTACTTCACTGGTCACTCCTACAATGAGTGATATCACATTGTATACTTGTAGAATATTATTATATTCATTAAACTGTGCATTAGATTAATATGGCTTAGTTAACACTCATTACAATTTTGCATGCATATACCCTCAATCTTCTCTCTCCCATCCCCTGTAATTATCATTTTCCTTCCTGTTTTTTGCAGTTTTAGTGTTTTAGATTCCATATACGTCACATCACACAGTACTTGTCTTTCTCTGTCTGACTCATATCACTTGATATAATGTGTCCAAGGTCCACCCACATTGTCATAAATGGCAATATATATTCTCCTCTCTTATGGCTGGAGTCCACTGTGCTTATGCATCCCTTAATTTTTATTCCTTCGTCCACTGATGGGCATTTGGTTTGTTTCCGTATCTTGGCTATTGTGAGTAATGCTGCAATCCACATGGAAGTGCCTGTATCCTGTTGAAATCTTGTTTTCATTTTCTGTGGGCATATACCAAGAAGTGAAATGGCAGGAGTGTATGGTAGCTCTACTTCACATTTTTTGTGGAATCTTCATACAATTTTCCACAGTGGTCGAAAAAATTTACATGCCCATCGACAATGTGTAAGGAAGGGTTCCCTCTTCGCAGACTTTCACCAGCTGCTGTTGTTTCTTATATTTTTGATAATGACCATTCTAAGAAGTGATATCTCTTTGTGATTTTTATCTCATTTCCCTGGTGATTAGAGATGTTAAGTCTTTTCATGTGCCTCTTGATAATTTTGTTCTTGTCTTTGAAAAAATGTCTGTTTAATCCTTCTGCCTCTATTTTTAATCAGATTGGGGTTTTGTTGTTGTTGTTGTTGTTGTTAAATTGACTGAATTCTTTATATATTTTGGATATTAACCCCTTATTTGTTATATGGTTTGCAAAAATTTTCTTTTATTCTGTACATTGTCTTTTCATCCTGTTGTTTCTTTTGCTGGGCAGAAACTTTAAGTTTGATGCAGTATCATCAGTTGATTTTTGCTTTTGTTGTTTGTACTTTTAACATATTGTTTAAAAATTAATTCCTAAGCTGAGTGTCAGTGAGCTTCTACCCTATGAATTCTTCTAGAAGTTTTATGATATCAGTTTTTTGCTTCAGTCTCTGATGCATTTGAAGTTAATTTTTTTGAGCGGTGTAAGTTGGAACTAATTCCATTGTTCTGCATGCATTTCTTCAGTTTCCCAGCACTATTTGTAGAAAACACTAGCCTTTTCACATGTATATGAAAATTTAATTCTGGGCTCTCCATTCTGTTCCATTAGTGGATGTGTCTCTTTTTCTGCAAATACCATACTGCTTTTATTACTGTGGCTTTGCAGTGTAATTTAAAATCTGAAAGTGTGATATCTCCAGTTTTGTTCTTTTTCTCTCAGTGTTGCATTGGCTATCTGTAGTCTTTTGTGGTTCCACTTGAATTTTAGAATTGTCTTTTCTATTTCTGTGAAGAATGCCTTTGGTATTTGGTTGGGGACTGTGTTGCATTTATAGATGGCTTTGAGTAGTACGGCCATTTTAATAATAATAATTCTTCTGATCCATGAACACAGAATGTCTTTTCGTTGTATTTTTTTTTACTTCTTTCAGGAAAATTTTGTAGTTTTCATTGCACAGAAATTTCACTTCCTTGGTTAAATTTATTCATATTTTATCACTTTTTGATGCAATTGTAAATAGGGTGGTTTTATTTCTTTTTCATATGTTTCATCATTTGTGCAAAGAAATGCAACTGATTTCATATGTTGATCTTGTATGCTGCCACTTCAGCAAAATCACTGATTAATTCTAACAGTTTTTTGACTGATTCTTTGGGATTTTCTATAGACAACATTATATCATCAGCAAATAATGATTTTACTACTGTTTTGCTTAGATGTTCTAGCTAAGACTTCTGGTACTATGTTAAATAGGAGTGGCGAGAGTGGGCACCTTTGCCTTGTTCTTGATGTTAGAGGAAAAGCTTTCAGTTTTTCTTCCATTGAGTATAGTGTTAGTAGTAGATGTGGTAATTATGCTGTGTATTATATTGAGTCATGTTCCTTGTATACCCAATCTGTGAAGGATTTTTATCACGAAAGGATGGTATATTTTGTGAAATGCTACTCTGTATTTATTGAGATAGCCATGTGATTTTTATCTTTCATTTTACTGATGTGACAGATTATATTTATTGATTTTTGCATATGGAAACATTCTTTGCATCCCAGGAATAAATCCCACTTGGTCTTGATGTACAATTTTTTTTAATGTATTCTTGAACTCAGTTTGCCAAAAAATTATTGAAAAATTTTGTTTCTATGTTCATCAGGGATACTGATCTATAGCTTTCTTTTCTTGTAGTATCCTTATTTGGTTTTGGTACCAGATAATACCAGCCTCATAGAATGATTTTGGGTGTTCCTTCCTCTTTGGTATTTTGGAAGAGTTTGAGGAGGATTGATATTAATTTTTCTTTAAGTTTTAATTCTTCTTTAAATGTTAATTATTCTAAAAAAAAGTTAATTCTTTTCTATGGAAGCCTCTTGTCTCAGAATTATCTGTGTTGGGAATTTTTTGATTACTGAATCAATATCTCCACTCATTATTGATTTGTTTACATTTTCTACTTCTTCTAATTCAATCTTAATAGATTCTGTATTTCTAGAATGTATCCATTTCTTCTAGCTTATACAACTTTTGGCATATAATTGTTCATAGTAGTCTCATGATTATATGTACTTGTGAAGTATCAGATGTAATATCTCTTATTTCATTCTAATTATATTCAAATCTCCCATTTTTTCTTAGTTCGTCTAGTTAATGGTCAATTTTGATGATCTTTTCAAAGAATTTATTCTTAGTTTAGTTGATCCTTTGTATTGTTTTTCTTGCTTGTATTTCATTTATTTACACCCTGATATCTATTATTTTCTTCCTCTAGTTACCTTTGGGCTTTTGTTCTTTTTTTTTCTACTTACCTGAGGTATGAACTTATGTTGTTTATTTGTGATCTTTCTAATTTCTTAATATATTTCTTTATTTCTATTAACCTTTCCCTCAGAACTGCTTTTCCCTGCACCCCACTATAATTGATATGTTATATTTCCACTTTAATTTCTTTTGAGATAATTTTTGAATTGATTTCTAATTTGTTCTTTTACTCAATAGTTGTTTAGAGGTGTGCTATTTATTTTCTTCACATTTGTAGATCTTCTCACTTCCCTTTTGCGACTAATTTTTAGTTTCATACCACGGATCAGGAAAGATAGTTGATATGAGTTTAATCTTTTTGAATTTGCTAAGATTTGTTTTGTGACCTATCATATATCTATCCTGGAGAAAGTTGTATATGCACTTAAGAAAGTGTATTCTAATACTGTTGGATGAAATATTCATTTTATGTCTATTAAATCCATCTTTTTTTCTAATGTGTGGCTCAATTCCAATGTTTTATTGTTGATTTTCTGTCTGAGATCTATCCATTGCTGATCGTGGAGTCCTCTAATATTGTTATATTGTTCTCTATTACTCCCGTAAGTTCTGTTATCATTTGCTTAATATACTTCGATAGTAAGGTGTTGGGAGTATATATATTTACAATTGTTGTATCTATTTAAGGTATTGACCTCTTTGTCTTTATATAATGACCTTTGTCTCCTGTTACCATTTTTGGTTTGAAGTCCATTTTGTCTAATGTAAGTATGGGTATGCCTGATTCCTTTCGGTTTCCATATGCTTGGGATATCATCATCCATCCTTTCACTTTGAGCCTTTGCATGTCTTCAGAGTTGAAATGAGTCTTCTGTAGGCAGCATATAGTTTGGTCTTGCGTTTGCATCCATCCATTCACTGTGCATTTTGATTGGTGAGTTTGATCCATTTACATCATTATGGTTATTGATATGTAAGGATTTAATACTGTCTACAGCACTGTATTACCATGATTTTTCATAGTGTTTGATGAAAAATGCCTCTGTTGTCACATCACATGTAGTGAGAATCTTTCTTATTGAACTAAGGTTTTGTTTACTTTGATTTTAACAATTTAACCAGACGTTAATTGGGAGTCTGCCTTTTACCTTCCAGAAGGTGGCGATATAGCACAAGTTTTTGGTTTCTGTTACAGGAGCACACAACTTCTAGGGTTGAGTGCCTATATTTTTTTTTTTTAAATGGCACAGAAAGGGAAGAATAAAAGAAGAAGAAGAGGAGGAGGAGGAGGAGTGGGAGCAGAGTAGGAAGTGGTGTGTGCTTGACTTGGGGCTTCAGTTGTGCTTTTGGCCCAGTAAAGGGATCCTCTAATGGGGCATCCAAGGGTCTATGAGCAGTCCTCTTTCCAGAATCCTGGGGCTGTTAAAAGGAAATTATTTCCTTCAGTTCTTTTTCTCTTCCTTCCTCCCTTCTCTTTCCTTCACTCTAAGTCACATGGGTCTCTCCTCAGAGATAGCAAATGGGTTCCTCCATCCACAGCACTGAGAGCCAAGAAGACACCCTACCCTCTCTTTTCATCATCTACTTCCTCTTCCAGAAAGGTCCTGAAGGCAAGTTGCCTGATCTGCCAACTGCTGTATGTGCCAATATTACTCTGTAGTTTCTTTCAAAAGCCAGTCTACCCAGTTTTGTGGGCACAGATGGATGGATCTCTTGGCTGTCTTGCTGTGCTGTTCATAGGTGCTTTTTGCTTGTTTGTTTATAAATTAAGAGTACTTGTATATCAAAAAGGACAGAGAAAAGGAACAACTCATGGCACCGTGATGCGGATGTCACCTTGTCCATTTTTTTACTCTCTTATAGTTTCTATTTATCTCCTTTGTTCCCGACCACTCTTCCTTCTTCCCTTTGTGAACTCATGGCTATTAATGACATCAGCATGCTGGCCATCTGTACCTCTAGTCTAAATCTCACATCAATCCATATCTACATAGAACTCCTGATTGGATACCTCACCTTTAACCTCTCTAAAACTGAACCTTCTCATTATTTCTTCCCAACTCTATACCACTCGCTTTAGATGTAGGCTACTTTATCGTCTCAGCTATATCAGACTAAAATTCTGGAATTTTTCTTTATTTCCCTTTATCTTATCTCTCAACCACTTTGAATCAACAAACAAATATTGTACAATATCAAGAAGTCATGTTTATAATAAATCAATTGACCCAAGAGGGGAGATATTGTAACATGAAGACAGAATTAAAAACAAACAAACAAACAAACAAACAGCAACAAAAAAAAAAAACCTAATACTAACAACATACTTAAAGGTGAGAAGTTAGGACTTGAAAAAAGGCAAGGATTTTTCTACCTAAACTTCTCTTCAGCATTGTACTGGAAATCTTACCTAATGCAATAAGAAAAGTAAGGGAAATAAATGATATATGGGCTTGAAAGGATGAAATGAAAACTTTGTTACAGATGACATGATCATCCATGTAAAAAATCCAAACAAATTCGCCCTAAAAAAATCTTGGAATTAATAATATGTGATTATATTACATCAAGGTTGCAAGATACAAGGTTAATATACAAAATCAATTTGTCTAGATCCATTCCAAACTCTTACCCAAACAAGTATCATCGAGGGTGGCTCCCATCCTCCCACATACAATGGGCAGTGTCAGTCAAGGCGCTTCCCTCCAAAGTGACTATTGCCATGCCAGATACAGAAGATAGCTGCAGCCAGGACTAGCATCCCTCCAAGCAAGTCCCAGCACATTGCTAGGAGTTAACTATACTAACAAGCACATATGTAGCAACGACAGCTGGACCTCTCAGCCAGCTGTTCCAGGGCCATCACTGACCACCACTGTACCGACAATAGACATGGTCAGTAATTGCATACAGTTAGACTGAGGGCCATCCCTGCCCATCAACACACTCACATAAGTTGTGGTCTAGTCACAAAAGAAGGGAACACAGGGATGAAACAGGGAACACCTCTGGAGCATCTGGTTCTGTAGACCAGGGAGGATTGTGCTACTAGATCCCATAAAATGCCCTCAGCATAAGACTATAATTTCAAGACCAAGAAACATAGCTGACCTACCTAATTTATAGAAATAAATACAGAGATTCAGATGAAATGAAGAGATAGAAGAATTGTTCCAAATGAAAAAGCAAGACAAAACTTTAGAGTAGGAAGACATAAATCAAACAGAGATAAGAAATCTAGCTGATAAAGTGTTCAAAGTAATGGTTGCAAAGACGCTTACCATTCTTAAGAGAAGAGTGGATGAATTCAATGAGAATTTCAACAAAGAGATAGAAAGTTTAAAAAAGAACAAACACAGCTTAATAATACAATAACTAAAGTGAAAATTACACTAGAAGAAATCAACAGCAGGTTAGAGGATATGGAAGAATGGATTAGTGATCTGGAAGACAGAATAGTAGAAACTTCTCAAGCTAAACAGCAAGAATGAAAAATAAGGATAGGTTAGGGAATCTCTGGGACAAAATCAAGGGCATTTATATTGCATTACTGGGACTCTGAAGAAGATAGAAAAAAGGGAACAGAAAACTTATTTCAAGAAACAGTAACTGGAAATTTTCCTAACCGGTGGAGAAAAACAGGCAACCAATTACAGAAAGCACAGAGAACATCAAACAAGTTAAAATTAAGGAGGTCCTGGTAGAAATATAATAATTAAAATAACAAAAAATTTTGAAATATAATCTTAAATCTAACAAGAGAAAAAATAATAGTTAAGTTCCAGGGAAACCCCATAGGATATTAGCTGACTTTTCACCAGAAACTTGTATGTCAGAAGGAAGTGACATAATATATACAATTGACTGAAATGAAAAAACCCACAATCAAGAATATTCTACTCAACAAGATTATCATTCAGAATCAAAGGAGAGATAAAGATTTTCTAGACAATAAAAGTTCAAATATTCCATCATCATTAAACTGGTCTTTAAAAAGTGTTAAAGGGACTTCTTTAAGGGAAAAGAAAAGGTCATAGCTAGAAGTAAGAAAATTATGAAGGAAAAAAATTCACTGGCAAAGTAAACATATATTAAATTAGTAGATCAATCACATAAAATTGTATAATAGAAACAAATTTAGTAAAATTGATTAAATCCTACAAAATGTAGCTTAGGGATACACAAAGTAAGAAGATGTAAAATATGACATAACATACATATTATGTGGAAGCAGAGGATTAAAAGATGTAGTACCTCTAGAATGTGTTCAAACATAAACAACCATTATCATAAAATACACTGCTTTATACACAGGAAGTTGTATATGAACCTCATAGTAGCCACAAACCTATAACAAATACATAGAAAATAAAGAGAAAAAAATCCATGCATAACACTAAAAAATTCATTAAATCACAAGGGGAGAGAACAAGAGAAGAAAAAAACAGAGAACTACAAAAACAACCAGAAAACAGTTAAAAACACAGCAATAAGTACAAACCTATTAACAATTACTTTAAATGTGAATGGACAAAATGCTCCAATTAAAAAAATACATAAAATACATAGGTTGAGTGAATGAATATGAAAACAAAACCCGTCTATATTCTGCCTAAATGAGACTCATTTCAGACCTAAAGACACATATAGACTGAGAGTGAACTGATGGAAAAGATATTCCTTGCAAATGGGGATAAACAAAAACAAAAACAATCTAGAGTAGTAATAGTAAATAGTAAATAGTAAAGAAGTAAATAGTAAATAGTAAAGAAGTTACAACAGCCAAATAGGGGCATTATATAATGAGGAATCAATCTGATAAAAGGATGTAATAATTTTGAATATGCAACCAACATAAGCGCTCCTAAAAAAAAAAATTAACAGAAAAAAGGGGAAAATTGATAGTAATACAATAATAGTAGGGGGTTTTGGCACTCCATTTACATAAACAAATACATCGTCCAGACAGAAAATTATTAAAGAAATAGTGGCTTCAAATGACAGACCAGGCCAGACAAACCTAACAGATAGATACAGAAAATTCCATCTAATTACAATAGAATACATATTCCTTTCAAGTGCACATGGAACATTCTCCAGAATAGAGCACATGTTGGGCCACAATCCAAGTCCCAATAAATTTAAGAGGATTGAACGATATCAAGCATCTTTTCCTACTACAACAGAATGAAACTACAAATCAGTTACAAAAAGAAACTGAAAAAAGCACAAACACATGGAGGCTAAACAATATACTTCTAAACATCCAAATCCAATGAAGAAATTAAAAAAGAAACAAAAAAATACATAGAGTCAAGTGAAGGTAAAATCACAATAATTCAAAATCTTTGGGACAGCAAAAACTGTTGTAAGAGAAAAGTTCACAGAGATACTTGCCTATTTCAAAGAACAAGAAAAATTTCAAATAAACTATCTAACCTTATACCCAAATGAACTAGAAAAAAGAAAAATAAAGCACACAGTAGAAGGAAGGAAATAGTAAAGATCGGAGCAGAAATAAATGCAACATAAATTTTAAAATAGATAAGATAAATATTTTTAAAGCTGATTATTTGAAAAGGTAATAAAATTGATAAGCCTTTAGTCAGATCATCAAGAAAACAAGAAAGGAATCAAATAAATAATATTAGAAATAAAAAAGAAGTTACAACAGACAACTACAAAAATACAACATGTAATAAGAAATTACTATGAAAAATTATATGTCAACATATTGGACAACCTAAAAGAAATGGAAAGATTCCTGGAAACATAAAATAGCCCAAGACTGAATCAGGAAGAAATAGAAAATCTGAGTAGAATAATTATAATTACTCATAACAAAATTAAATGGATAATCAAAAACTTCCTAATATACATCATGATTTTCAAATCTATATCCAATTAATGAGGAAGAAGTAATATTGACAGTATTTGCAGATAGCATGAAACTATATATAGAGAAAACCATGAAGATTCCACAAAAATCTATTTGAAATAATAAATCAATTCAGTAAAGTCACAACACAGAAATCTGTTGTGTTTCTATACATTAATAACCAAGCAACAGACAGAGATTAAGAAAACAGTCCCATTTATAATTGCTCCAAAAAGAATAAAATGCTTAGGAATAAACATAATCAAGGACGTGGAAGACCTGTACTCTGAAAACTATAAAATACTGTTGAAAGAAGTTGAAGATGTCACAAACAAATAGAAAGATTACTATGCTCATGGATTAGAATAATTTATCTTAATAAAACCTACATGCTACCCAGAGCAATCTAGATTTAATGCAATCCCTATCAAAATGCCAATAACATTTTTTACAGAACTAGAACAAATAACCCTAAAATTTCTATGGAACCACAAGAGACCCTGTCAATGTAATCTTGAGAAAAAAGAACAAGGCTGGAATAACTACAACTTCAGATTTCAAGATATACTACAAAACTGTAGTAATCAAAAGATTATGGTGCCAACACAAAAATAGACACATAGACCAATGGAACAGGATAAGCCCAGGAATAAACCCATACTAATATGGCCAATTAATCAATGCCGAAATAGGTAAGAATATACAAAGGGTAAAAGGTTTCTCTACAAATGGTACTTATGATTCTGGACAGCAACACAAAAAAGAATAAAATAGGAACATTTTCTTACACCATATACAAAAATACACTCAAAATTCAATAAAGACTCAAATGTGAACCTTGAAATAATAAAACTCCTTAAAAAAAAACATAAGCAATAATCTCTTGGATATTGATCTTAGTGACATTTTTCTAGCTATATCTCTTTCAGCAAGAAAAAAATGAAAGCAAAATTGACTATTGGAACTACATGAAAATAACACTTCCAAACAGAGATGGAAATCAACAAAACAAAAAGGCAAACTATTTGAATAGGAGAAGATACTTGCAAGTGATATATCTGGTAGGTCGTTGACACCAAAAATACATTAAAAACTTATGGAATTCAGCACCAAAGGGGGAAAAAATTCAAATAAGGAACTAGCAGAGGACTAAATAGACATTTTTTCCAAAGACACACAGTTGCCAACAGACATATGAAAAGATGCTCAAAATCACTAACCATCAGGGAAATAAAAAAAAAAAAAAGTATCAAAAAAATGAGAAATAACAAAATTGGCAAGGATATAGAGAAAAGGGAATCCTTATGCACTGTTAGAACGTAAATTGTAACTACCATGGAAAATAACATGGAGTTTCTTTAAAATATTATAACAGATACCATATGATCCAGTAATGCCTCTACCACTTATTTACCCAAAGAAAATGATAACACTAACTTGAAAAGATATATGCATCCCTATGTTTATTGAAGCAATATCTATAATAGCCAAAATGTGGAAGCAACCTTAATCTTTACCAATAGATGGATAAAGAGATGTGGTATACAAAACAGAATATTAGTCAGCCATAAAAAGAATGAGATCTTACTTATAGATCTTATTTGCTAAAACACTGATGGGCCTAGAAGGAACGATGTTAGGTGAAATAAGTAAGAGAAATGCATATGATTTCACTTATATGTGCAATCCAAAACCAAAACAAAACATTATGAGCAAACAGAAACAGACAAATACAGAGAACAAACTGATGGTTGCTAGCTGTTAGGATGGTGAGGTGATGGGCAAAATGGATGAATAAGGATAAGTACAGGCTTCCAGTTATTCAATGATTAAGCCATCGGGATAAAAAAAAAATTACAGCATAAGGAATATAGTCTATGGGATGATTATAGGACTGTGAGGTGACAGATGCTAGCTACACTTGTGGTGAACATAGCCTATGTATAGAGTTGTTGAACACTTGGTATACACTTAAAACTAATGTAACATTGTGTGTTAACTATTCTTTTTTTTTTAATTATATGCATATATTCTTTTTTTTTTTTAATTTTTTATTTTTTTATAAACATGTATTATTATCCCCAGGGGTACAGGTCTGTGAATCTCCAGGTTTACACACTTCACAGCACTCACCAAAGCACATACCCTCCCCAATGTCCACAACCCCACCACCCATTCTCCCAACCCCCCTCCCGCCAGGAACCCTCAGTTTGTTTTGTAAGATTAAGAGTCACTTATGGTTTGTCTCCCTCCCAATCCCATCTTGTTTCATTGATTCTTCTCCTACCCACTTAAACCCCCATGTTGCATCACCACTTCCTCATACCAGGGAGATCATATGATAGTTGTATTTCTCTGCTTGACTCATTTCGCTAAGCATGATACGCTCTAGTTCCATCCATGTTGTCGCAAATGGCAAGATTTCATTTCTTTTGATGGCTGCATAGTATGCCATTGTGTATATATACCACATCTTCTTGATCCATTCATCTGTTGATGGACATCTAGGTTCTTTCCATACTTTGGCTATTGTGGACATTGCTGCTATAAACATTCGGGTGAACGTGCTCCTTTGGATCACTACGTTTGTATCTTTAGGGTAAATACCCAGTAGTGCAATTGCTGGGTCATAGGGCAGTTCTATTTTCAACATTTTGAGGAACCTCCATGCTGTTTTCCAGAGTGGCTGCACCAGCTTGCAATCCCACCAACAGTGTAGGAGGGTTCCCCTTTCCCTGCATCCTCGCCAGCATCTGTCATTTCCTGACTTGTTGATTTTAGCCATTCTGACTGGTGTGAGGTGATATCTCATTGTGGTTTTGATTTGTATTTCCCTGATGCCGAGTGATATGGAGCACTTTTTCATGTGTCTGTTGGCCATCTGGATGACTTCTTTGCAGAAATGTCTGTTCATGTCCTCTGCCCGTTTCTTGATTGAATTATTTGTTCTTGGGGTGTTGAGTTTGCTAAGTTCTTTATAGATTCTGGACACTAGTCCTTTATCTGATATGTCGTTTGCAAATATATTCTCCCATTCTGTCAGTTGTCTTTTGATTTTGTTAACTGTTTCCTTTGCTGTGCAAAAGCTTTTGATCTTGATGAAATCCCAATAGTTTATTTTTGCCCTTGTTTCCCTTGCCTTTGGCGTAGTTCCTAGGAAGATGTTGCTGCGGCTGAGGTCGAAGAGGTTGCTGCCTGTGTTCTCCTCAAGGATTTTGATGGATTCCTTTCGCACATTGAGGTCCTTCATCCATTTTGAGTCTATTTTTGTGTGTGATGTAAGGAAATGGTCCAATTTCATTTTTCTGCATGTGACTGTCCAATTTTCCCAGCACCATTTATTGAAGAGGCTGTCTTTTTTCCATTGGACATTCTTTCCTGCTTTGTTGAAGATTAGTTGACTGTAGAGTTGAGGGTCTATTTCTGGGCTCTCTATTCTGTTCCATTGATCTACGTGTCCGTTTTTGTGCCAGTACCATGCTGTCTTGATGATGACAGCTTTGTAATAGAGCTTGAAGTCCAGAATTGTGATGCCACCAACGTTGGCTTTCTTTTTCAATATCCCTTTGGCTATTCGAGGTTTTTTCTGGTTCTATTTCTTTGAAAAAGATGGATGGTACTTTGATAGGAATTGCATTAAATGTGTAGATTGCTTTAGGTAGCAGAGACATTTTCACAATATTTATTCTTCCAATCCAGGAGCATGGAACACTTTTCCATTTCTTTGTGTCTTCCTCAATTTCTTTCATGAGTACTTTATAGTTTTCTGAGTATAGATTCTGTGCCTCTTTGGTTAGGTTTATTCCTAGGTATCTTATGGTTTGGGGTGCAGTTGTAAATGGGATAGACTCCTTAATTTCTCTTTCTTCTGTCTTGCTGTTGGTGTAGAAAAATGCAACTGATTTGTGTGCATTGATTTTATATCCTGACACTTTACTGAATTCCTGTACAAGTTCTAGCAGTTTTGGAGTGGAGTCTTTTGGGTTTTCCACATATAGTATCATATCATCTGCAAAGAGTGATAATTTGACTTCTTCTTTGCCAATTTGGATGCCTTTAATTTCCTTTTGTTGTCTGATTGCTGAGGCTAGGACCTCTAGTACTATGTTGAATAGCAGTGGTGATAATGGACATCCCTGCCGTATTCCTGACCTTAGCGGAAAAGCTTTCAGGTGTTTCTCCATTGAGAATGATATTTGTGGTGGGTTTTTCATAGATGGCTTTGATGATATTGAGGTATGTGCCCTCTATCCCTACACTTTGAAGAGTTTTGATCAGGAAGGGATGCTGTACTTTGTCAAATGCTTTTTCAGCATCTATTGAGAGTATCATATGGTTCTTGTTCTTTCTTTTATTGATGTGTTGTATCACATTGACTGATTTGTGGATGTTGAACCAACCTTGAAGCCCTGGAATAAATCCCACTTGGTCGTGGTGAATAATCCTTTTAATGTACTGTTGAATCCTATTGGCTAGTATTTTGGTGAGAATTTTCACATCTCTGTTCATCAAGGATATTGGTCTATAGCTCTCTTTTTTGATGGGATCCTTGTCTGGTTTTGGGATTGAGGTGATTCTGGCCTCATAAAATGAGTTTGGAAGTTTTCCTTCCATTTCTATTTTTTGGAACAGTTTCAGGAGAATAGGAATTAGTTCTTCTTTAAATGTTTGGTAGAATTCCCCCGGGAAGCCGTCTGGCCCTGGGCTTTTGTTTGTTTGGAGATTTTTAATGACTGTTTCAATCTCCTTACTTGTTATGGGTCTGTTCAGGCTTTCTACTTCTTCCTGGTTCAGTTGTGGTAGTTTATAAGTTTCTAGGAATTCATCCATTTCTTCCAGATTGTCAAATTTGTTGGCGTAGAGTTGCTCATAGTATGTTCTTATAATAGTTTGTATTTCTTTGGTGTTAGTTGAGATCTCTTTTCTTTCATTCATGATTTTATTTATTTGGGTCCTTTCTCTCTTCTTGTTGATAAGTCTGGCCAGGGGTTTATCAATTTTATTAATTCTTTCAAAGAATCAGCTCCTAGTTGCATTGATTTGTTCTATTGTCTTTTTGGTTTCTATTTCATTGATTTCTGCTCTGATCTTTATGATTTCTCTTCTCCTGCTGGGCTTAGGGTTTCTTTCTTGTTCTTTCTCCAGCTCCTTTAGGTGTAGGGTTAGGTTGTGTACCTGAGACCTTTCTTGTTTCTTGAGGAAGACTTGTACCGCTATATATTTTCCTCTCAGGACTGCCTTTGTTGTGTCCCACAGATTTTGAACCATTGTATTTTCGTTATCATTTGTTTCCATGATTTTTTTCAATTCTTCCTTAATTTTCCGGTTGAACCATTCATTCTTTAGAAGGATGCTGTTTAGTCTCCATGTATTTGAGTTCTTTCCAAACTTCCTCTTGTGGTTGAGTTCTAGCTTCAGAGCATTGTGGTCTGAAAATATGCAGGGAATGATGCCAATCTTTTGATACTGGTTGAGTCCTGATTTAGGAACGAGGATGTGATATATTCTGGAGAATGTTCCATGTGCACTAGAGAAGAATGTGTATTCTGTTGCTTTGGGATGAAATATTCTGAATATATCTGTGATGTCCATCTGGTCCAGTGTGTCGTTTAAGGCCTTTATTTCCTTGCTGATCTTTTGCTTGGATGATCTGTCTATTTCAGTGAGGGGAGTGTTAAAGTCCCCTACTATTATTGTATTATTGTTGATGTGTTTCTTTGATTTTGTTATTAATTGGTTTATATAGTTGGCTGCTCTCACGTTGGGGACATAGATATTTAAAATTGTTAGATCTTCCTGTTGGACAGACCCTTTGAGTATGATATAGTGTCCTTCCTCATCTCTTATTATAGTCTTTGGCTTAAAATCTAATTGATCTGATATAAGGATTGCCACTCCTGCTTTCTTCTGATGTCCATTAGCATGGTAAATTCTTCCCCCCCCCCTCACTTTAAATCTGGAGGTGTCTTTGGGCTTAAAATGAGTTTCTTGGAGGCAACATATAGATGGGTTTTGTTTTTTTATGCATTTTGATACCCTGTGTCTTTTAACAGGGGCATTTAGCCCATTAACATTCAGGGTAACTATTGAGAGATATGAATTTAATGCCATTGTATTGCCTGTAAGGTGACTGTTACTGTATATGGTCTCTGTTCCCTACTGATCTAACACTTGTAGGCTCTCTCTTTGCTTAGAGGACCCCTTTCAATATTTTCTATAAAGCTGGTTTGGTGTTTGCAAATTCTTTCAGTTTTTGTTTGTCCTGGAAGCTTTTAATCTCTCCTTCTGTTTTCAATGATAGCCTAGCTGGATATAGTATTCTTGGCTGCATGTTTTTCTCATTTAATGCATGAAAATATCATGCCAGCTCTTTCTGGCCTGCCAGGTCTCTGTGGATAAGTCAGCTGCCAATCTAATATTTTTACCATTGTATGTTACAGACCTCTTTTCCCGGGCTGCTTTCAGGATTTTCTCTTTGTCACTAAGACTTGTAAATTTTACTATTAGGTGACGGGGTGTGGGCCTATTCTTATTGATTTTGAGGGGCGTTCTCCGAACCTCCTGAATTTTGATGCTCATTCCCTTTGCCATATTGGGAAAATTCTCCCAATAATTCTCTCCAGTATACCTTCTGCTCCCCTCTCTCTTTCTTCTTCTTCTGGAATCCCAGTTATTCTAATATTGTTTGTCTTATGGTGTCACTTATCTCTCGAATTCTCCCCTCATGGTCCAGTAGCTGTTTGTCCCTCTTTTGCTCAGCTTCTTTATTCTCTGTCATTTGGTCTTCTATATCACTAATTCTTTCTTCTGCCTCATTTATCCTAGCAGTGAGAGCCTCCATTTTTAATTGCACCTCCTTAATAGCTTTTTTGATTTCAGCTTGGTTAAATTTTAGTTCTTTTTTTTCTTCAGAAAGGGCTTTTATATCTCCCGAGAGGGTTTCTCTAATATCTTCCATGCCTTTTTCGAGCTCGGCTAGAACCTTGAGAATTGTCATTCTGAACTCTAGATCTGACATATTACCAATGTCTGTATTGATTAGGTCCCTAGCCTTTGGTACTGCCTCTTGTTCTTTTTTTTTTGTGGTGTATTTTTCCGCCTTGTCATTTTGTCCAGACAAGAGTATATGAAGGAGCAAGTAAAATACTAAAAGTGTGGCAACAAGCCCAAGAAAATATGGTTTAACCAAATCAGAAGACATTCCAAATCGTGAGGGGGGAGAAACGGGATAAAAAGAGGTTCAAAAAGAAAGAAAGAAAAAAAAAAGAAAAAAGAAAAAAAAAGAAAACAATTTAAAAAAGGAAAACGAATAAAGAACAATATAAAAAGGAAAATATAGGGACGCCTGGGTGGCTCAGTTGGTTAAGCAGCTGCCTTCGGCTCAGGTCATGATCCCAGCGTCCTGGGATCGAGTCCCACATTGGGCTCCTTGCTCCGCAGGGAGCCTGCTTCTCCCTCTGACTCTTCCTTCCACTCTGTCTGCCTGTGCTCGCTCTCACTCACTCTCTCTCTGACAAATAAATAAAATTTAAAAAAAAAAAGGAATATATATATATATTAGATAAACTAGTTAGAAAACGTTAAAAAAGAAAAAGGTAAAATTTAAAAAAAATTTTAACAGAAGAAGAGAAAAAAAATGAAAAAGAAAAATATTAAATTAACTGCAAGACTAAAAAAAAAAAAAATATCACAGGGAAAAAAAAAAAAACAAAACAAAAGAAAAAAAATCACAGGGAGAAAGCCATGAGTTCCGTGCTTTGCTTTATCCTCCTCTGGAATTCTGCTGCTCTCCTTGGTATTGAAACCGCACTTCTTCGTAGGTGAACTTCTTCTTGGTTGGATTTCTTGTTGATCTTCTGGGGGAGGGGCCTGGTGTAGTGATTCTCAAGTGTCTTTGCCCCAGGCAGACAGGCTGAGTAATCCGCTCAGGTTTGCTTTCACGAGCTTTTGTTCCCTGAGCGCTGGAGGAGGGGAATACAAATGCGGCCTCCTGGTCTCCGGCCTGGAGGAGCCGAGAGCCCAGGGCCCCACTCCTCAGTGCGCCCTTAGAGAACAGTGCCCAGTTACTCCCGTCTGCCTGACCTCCGGCCGCGCTCCGAGCTCACCGAGCCTGGGACCTGTTCAAGGTAACCCCGAGCTGCTGCGAGCTTACTGTCGGCTCTGTCTCTGTAGCCGGCTTTCCTTTTCCAATATGCGCAAGCTCTGCGACACTCAGATACCCCCATCCTTCGTTGACCCTGCGGGACCTGAGGCCACGCTGACCCCGCGTGGGCTTCGCCCTGGTTTAGCCTCTGGAGTGATGTCCCTCAGCGGAACAGACTTTTAAAATTCCTGATTTTGTGTATGGTTGCTCTGCCGCTTGTCGGGAACCGGCCCCTCCCCCCAGGGTCTATCTTCCCGTTGCTTTGGATTCACTTCTCCGCCGGTCCTACATTTCAGAAAGTGGTTGTTTTTCTGTTTCCAGAATTGCTGTTCTTCTTCTCTTCCATTGCTCTGGCTTTATAGATACAAGGTTTTCTTTGCTCATTCACCAATGGGCAGATGGATGTTCTCAGCTTCCACTTTTCAAATTAGTGCATTCTAATAAACAACAAAAACTTCTTTCTCAGTTCTGGAGGGTGAATATCCAAGATCAGTGTGCCACCATGTTGGGTTTTCTTCCAGACTGCAGACTGCCTACTTCTCTCACTCTGTCTTCACAAGGTGCAACTCTGTGTTAACTATTCTTAAACACACACACAGAACACACACACACACACACACAAATAAACAGACCAAAAAAAAAAAAAAAAGAAAACCAAAACCAAAACCAAACAAACAAACAAAAAAAAACCCAAAAAAAACTCCTAACAAACAAAAATCCAAGAGCAAATTCTTTCACAGGTGAATTCTACCAAACATTTAAAAAATTGATATCCATCCATAAAACTATCCCCAAAATGGAAGAGGAAGCAGTGCTTCCAAATTCATTTTAAAAGGTCAACATTACTCTCATACCCAAAACAAAGACATTACAAAAAAATAAAATTAAGACCAATACCCCTGATGAAATTATGTAAAAATCCTTAACCAACACATATTTAACAACACATTACAATAATAATTCACAACACAGTTTATTGCGGGTATGCAAAAAATGGCTTAATATTTGCAAATAAATCAATATGACACACTACATCAGATAAATGAAAGATAAAATTATATGATTATCTCAATAGATTCAGAAAAAGCATTTGACAAAATCTAACTTATCATAAATACTCTTTAAAAAGTTTGTTTATAGAAAACATACCTCATAGAAACCACATATCACAAATACGCAGCTAACAACATAATTAAGATAACAATTCTATTCACAATTGCACCAAAAAGAATAAAATACCTAGTAGGGAAAAGATCTATACTCCAAAAACTATAAAACATTAATGAAAGAAATTGAAAATTATATAAACAAATGGAAAAACATTCCATGCTCTTGGATTGGAAGCATTAATATTGTTAAAATGTCCATGTTACCCAAAGCAATCTATAGATTCAATGCAATGGTTGTCAAAATACCAACAGTATTTTTCACAGAGCTAGAAGAAAGAATTCTAAAATTTATATGGAACTACAGAAGACACTAATAGCCAAATTATTATTGTTAAATTTTATTTTAATAAAAATGAACAAAGCTGAAGGTATTATGCTCCCAGATTTCAAACCAGACAACAAAGCCATAGTAATCAAAACACTGTAGTATTGGCACAGACAGACACGTAGATCAGTGAAACATAATAGATTGCCCAGAAATGACCTCACATTTGTATGGTTAATTAATCTATGACAAAGAAGTCAACAATATTCAATGGGGAAAAATCACCTCTTCAATAAATGGCTCTGGAAAAAACTGAGCAGCAGAGTGCAGAAGAAAGGAACTAAAACACTATCTTACACCATATGCAAAGGTTTTTTTTTTTTATTTTTTTTTCCAAATGGATTAAAACCTAAGTGTAAACAATGAAAATACAGAAAGGGAATTTAGAGAATTGATTCCATTTATTATAGCACCAAGAACCATAAGATATCTGGGAATAAACCTAACCAAAGAGATAAAGGATCTGTACTTGAGGAACTATAGAACACTCATGAAAGAAATTGAGAAGACACAAAAAGATGGAAGACTGTTCCATGCTCAAGGATCAGAAAAAAATATTGTTAAAATGTCTATACTGCCTAGAACAATCTATACTTTTAATGCCATTCCAATCAAAATTCCACCAGCATTTTTTTAAAGATTTTATTTTTATTCATTTGACTGATGGTGAGAGATCACAAGTAGGCAGAGAGGCAGGCAGAGAAAGGAAGGGAAGCAGGCTCCCCGCTGAGCAGAGTCCGATGTGGGGCTCGATCCCAGGACCCTGGAATCATGACCTGAGCCGAAGGCAGAGCCTTTAACCCACTGAGCCACCCAGGCACCCCTCCACCAGCAGTTTTCAAAGAGCTGAAGCAAACAATCCTAAAATTTGTATGGAATCAGAAGAAACCCCAAATTGCTAAGGAATTATTGAAAGAGAAAAACAAAATTGGGGACATCATGTTGCCTGATTTCAAGCTTTACTACAAAACTGTGATCACCAAGACAGCATGGTACTGGCATAAAAACAGACACATAGACCAGTGGAACAGAGTAGAGAGCCCAAATATGGACCTTCAACTCTATGGTCAAATAATCTTTGACAAAGCAGGAGAAAATATACAGTGGAAAAAAGACGGTTTCTTCACAAAATGGTGGCGGGATAATTGGACAGCTATGCATAGAAGAATGAAACTCGACCATTCTCTTACACCATACACAAAGATAAATTCAAAATGGATAAAAGACCTCAACATGAGATAGGAATCCATCAGAATCCTAGAGGAGAACATAGGCAGTAACCTCTTCGACATAGGTCACAGCAACTTCTTTCAAGATATGTCTCCAAAGGCAAAGGAAAAAAAAAGCAAAAATGAATTTTTGGGACTTCATCAAGATCAAAAGCTTCTGCACAGCAAAGGAAACAGTCAACAAAACAAAGAGGCAGCCCATGGAATGGGAGAAGATATTCACAGATGACAATACAAAGAGCTGATATCCAAGACCTATAAAGAACTCCTCAAACTCAACACACACAAAACAGATAATCACGTTAAAAAATGGGCAGAAGATTTGAACAGACACTTCTCCAATAAAGACATGCAAATGGCTAACAGACACATTAAAAAATGTTCATCATCACTAGCCATCAGGGAGATTCAAATCAAAACCACATTGAGATATCACCTTACACAAGTTAGAATGGCCAAAATTAACAAGATAGTAAACAACAAGTGTTGGAGAAGATGTGGAGAAAGGGGAAACCTCTTACACTGTTGGTGGGAATGCAAGTTGGTACAGCCACTTTGGAGAACACTGTGGAGATTCCTTAAGAAATTAAAAATAGAGCTACCCTATGACCCTGCAATTGTACTATTGGGTATTTACCCCAAAGATACAGATGTAGTGAAAAGAAGGGCCATCTGTACCCCAGTGTTCATAGCAGCAATGGCCACAGTCTCCATACTGTGTAAAGAACCAAGATGCCCTTAAATGGATGAATGGGTAAGGAAGATGTGGTCCATATATACTATGGAGTATGCCTCCGTCGGAAAGGATGAATACCCAACTTCTGTATCAACATGGATGGGACTGGAAGAGATTATGTTGAATGAAATAAGTCAAGCAGAGAGAGTCAATTATCATATGGTTTCACTTATTTGTGGAGCATAAGGAATAACATGGAGGACATGGGGAGATGGAAAGGAGAAGAGAGTTGAGGGAAATTGGAGGGGGAAAGGAACTATGTGAGACTGTGACTCTGAAAAACAATCTGAGGGTTTTGGAGGGGTGGTGCATGGGAGGTTGAGTGAGCCTGATGGTGGGTATTTTGGCGGGCACATATTGCATGGAGCATTGGGTGTGGGGCATAAACAATGAATTCTGGAACACTAAAATAAATTTAAAAAATAAATAAAAATAAAAATAAAAAACCCTTAGTGTAAAAAACCAAAATTCCTAAAAGAAAACATAACCAGTAAACTCCTGGACACTGGTATCAGCAATATATTTCTGGAAGTGTTTTTTCAAACAAGGGAAACAAAACCAATGAGACTATATTAAACTAAAAAGTTTTGCTCGCAAACAACACTATAAACAAAACAAAAATAAAACATACTAAAGGGGAAAAGATATTTGCAAACGATATATTTGAATAGGGGTTAATATCTAAAATATATAAAGAATGTATATATAACTCAACACCAAATAATCTAATTAAAAAACGTGCAGAGAATCTGCATAGTTTTCCAAAGGAAATATATAGATGTCCAATAGACACATGAAAAGATGTTCAAAAGCACCAATCATCAGAAAAACGAGGATCATAACTACAATGAACTATTACCTCACACCAGTCAGACTGACCAGTTTCAAAAAAACAAAAAATAATGTGTTGGTAGGAATGCAAAGAAAGAAAACCCTGGTGCACTGTTGGTAGGAATGTAGATTGGTGCAGTCACTATGGAAAAACAGTACAGGATACCTCAAAAATTAAATAGTAATGCCATACCATCCAGAAATTTTATTACTGAGTATTTATGCAAAGAAAATAAAAACACTAATTTGAAAATATGCATCATATGTTTATTGGAGTATTATTTATAATAGCCAAAATGTGAAAGCATCTTAAATGTTTATCAATAGATGAGTGGGTAAAGCAGGTATAGCATATATATAAATGGAATATTACTTAGATATAAAAATGTATTGTATCTTGACAACATAGATGGCCCTAGATGGTATTATGCTATGTGAAATGTCAGACAGAGAATGATAAATACCAAATTATTTCACTTATACATAAAATCTAAAAACAAGAAAAATTTAAAAATAAGCAACAATACAGAGACATACTCATAAATATAGAAAACAGGTGTTTGCTAGAAAAAAGAGGGATGGATGATGGGAAAAATCAGGAAGGTGACAAGAAAATATAAACTCTCAATTATGAAATAAACAAGTCATGGGGATAAAAAGAACAGTATACTGACTATAGTCAACTCTATTGTAGTAACTTTGTGTGGTGACAGATCATAACTATACCAACTAGGGTAAACATTTGTAATGTATGCAATTATGAATCACTATGTATATTGTATATCAAAAATATTTTGATTTAAAAACAAAAACCTAAAAATCCCTTATTAACTTATGGACAATTATTGTTATAAGGAGAGTGGTTCACTATGATTTCTTAATAAAAAGGATTTATTTTTAAAAAGACATCATACTGACCTCACAATTTAAAATGTCAACTATCTCAGTGTCTCTCATATAATCAACATTGTCCAATCTCTGTGTAACAAAGTAAAACACACAACTGACAGATTAAACTAGCTCAAACACTTATAAGCATAATGTGGGTAAAATTTTACCTCAAAGTATATGAATATTCAATAATGTAAGTTGTACAACTTTTATCAGCAAGATGAAATCAGAACAAGCCTAGGAATCTCTAGTTATTTCCACAATAACAGCTGAATTTTAATAAGTTGCTTCAGTGATTTAAAACACTTTGGGGTGCCTGGGTGGCTCAGATGGTTGAGCATTCAACTTTTGATTTTAGCTCAGTTCATCCTCTCTGGGTCCTGGGGTTGAGCCCTACGTCAGGCTCCCTTGCTCAACAGGGAGTCTTCTCAGAATTCTCTCTCCCTCTCCCTCTGCCCCTCCCCACTAGTTCCTCTTTCTTCCTCTCTCTCTCTCTCTCTCAAATAAATACGTAAATCTTTAAAAAAAATTTAATTTTTATCTTGTTACTCTAATAGAATTCAAATTTTCCATTTAAGAGACTTAAAGTTTAGGTGTGTCTGGGTGGTTCAGTCAGTTAAGCATCTGACTCCAGCTCTGGTCGTGTTCTCAGGGTTTTGGGATCCATCCCCGACAATAGGCTCCACACACAGAAGGGAGTATGCTTCTCTCTCTCCCTCTGCCCTTCCTCCTGCTTCTGCTCTTTCTCTCAAATAAATAAAATTTAAATTTCTTTTTAATTTTTCAAAAAAGTTAAGGTTTACATTTTATTTCACATCCCAGAAAATAACACTATGTTTTTCCAGTAAAAGAGTATCTTTAATACTCCCTGGGGATTAAAAAGAAATCTCATTTTGTAGTCAACGCACTTAAGGGAGCATATAAAACTCTCATTAAATAAACACTTGAAGCTCTACTTCATTTCACACAGTTCTAGGAAGGTAAGAATGGACCCAGTAGTGTTTTAAACTCAAAACTATCCAAGACATTAAATAAATTCTAACTCAAAGGCAACTAATACTTCAAAATCTCCATAATGCTTGATATATGGAATTCTTGAAAAGAGATCTAAATTTTGGGCTTGGTACATATTTTTCTTCAGTATATTTTGATCCTGTCTGGAATTTGCAAAAAATTAGGGTATTTGCCCATTGCAGTACATCCAACAGAAGAGATTTTGTATCCAAAGAGGGCATACATTCCCCACCAGTTGCTCCTATTTAATAAGAACCAAACATGTTAACTTTGATTTACTCCTTTGTTTGAGAATTTTACCTTGGCCCAGAGTTCCTAAACTATGATATGTGATTATAATTTTTGTGACTAACATCCAAATAAATGAAAAAAAAAATTTCAAATAAAGACCCAACAAACATATATTTTCACTGACTAAAAATAGTTCTCAATTCTTTTCACCAGTCAACACAAAATCCATAAACTAATTTTGTCCATTCAAATTGTTATAACAGAATACCACAGATTAGATGGCTTACAAGTATCTGTCTATTTATCTATCTATCTATCTATCTATCTATCTATCTATCTATTCAATCATAGTTCTGGAGGCTGGTAGTCAGGGACCAGATTGCCAACATGGTTGAGCGAGGGCCCTTCTTGTATCCTCACATGACAGAAGGGGCTAGCTATGAGCTCTTCTTTACTAGAACATTAACCCTAATCATGATTGCTTATCCTTATGACCAATTTACCTCCCAAGCCTCACCTATTCATACCAATACCCTTGGTGGTTAGGATTTCAACATATTCAAATAATAAGCAAATATCTGTAAATAATACCTCTTTTATGGCTGAGTAAAACTTGTACAAAGATGAAATATATAGTCTGTTATAAAAAGAAAGGCAAACAGTTAACTAAAGTTTACCAAACAACACCTTTAATCTTATTCTTCTAATTAGGGTGCCTGCAGGCTGACAGGGATATTCTCCAGCAGGGTACTGCCAGAAGCTTGTGGGAAGATTTCCTGCTGAGTCCTGAATCCATGTAGACACTGTATTCTTTTCAGGATCTTTGAAATTATTGTCTGCTTTCTTTCCTTTCTTTGCCTGCTCATCATGGAGGTACATTCTCACAAATCAGGCCTGCTGAAAAGAAACAGTTTTCTCCAGTTTTGACCCGCACAAGTAGATTAACCCAACAATCACCCACTACTTTCCAACTTCTCCTTGGGGAAGTCACCTCTTTCTACTATCTCTATGAGAAACATCTCTGTAGCCACTGACAGAGAGTTTAGTCCTATGCAGTGTCATCTGGGGAGGGGGACGGCTTTAGTAGAGTTCCTCTCTGTCCACTGCTTCCAAACTCATTTTTATTCTGCTCAAATGGCAATGCTGAAATTTCCACTATGACAGGCTGGACTTTTATAAATTTTATCTCACCTGTGTGTTTCTGTCCAGACAGCACATTCCAGGTTTTTTCCTTGACCAAAGCAGGTGGAGGAGAGACAGGTTTACTCCCTTGGATCCATTCTTACTGAGGTCTTGTTTGCTTATATTCTGATGCACAGATGAGCAAAGGTTCTCTTGGATTCCTTCCAGGTGCTGAGGTCCTCTTTTTTAATGTATGGATGTCTAATTCATTGTTTAAAAAAAGGAGAGGGGGATAAATGAGCAGTATCTATGCCACCATGTTGCTGACATCACCACCCACACTATATTTAATTCATCTTTCTCTTTTTTCAAATATTATTTTGCCTTCTCTTTCTAACAATACTCCCTAATAGATGAAACACTTTATTTGTAGATATAAAATATCTGAGTTATTCATTAATCTAATAAAGTTACAGATGGCTACTGATGTTTGTATACTTGTAAAACGATTTAAATAGGTTCAAACTTCTTTCTGGAACCTGAGGTAATTCAAGTATTCCGTAATATGGTTCAGTGCTGAGAAAATAGTATGGGGCCAGGACAATGGTATGAGCAAAAGTTCTGAAGATAAAGTGCTTCTACTGTGTGCAGGGAGCACATAAGATAGGGATAAAAAAATACAGTCCTATTTATTCATATTAAAGAGTAATTAAGAGATGAAACTTGATGGAGTTGATGGAGCCAGAATAGGAGAACTTTTATCCAGTTGCCATGGTCTTTAGAATTGAGAAAGTCTTGTTGCTAAGCAGCTCAATCTAGAACACAATCGAATGATAGAAGAAAGGGAGGGGATTGTTATTTCTCTTTGTTATAAAAAGTTTCAGATCAAAGTCTTTGTACGTGAAGAGGTAGTTTGTACTACCTCTATGATAGGGCTATATTAAAAAAAGATAGTGGGAACCATTTATTCTACTGTAGGTAAGTCTTTCAAGAATTTAGCTATAAAGGAGAGAAGCACTACTATTTGTGCATACGTAGATGCTCACACGCAAACATACACATCACATGATTCTTGGCCAATTTTTTAATCTTCAAGAGGATCTGTGACCTGGATTATGTCTTATTCTCATCTATTTTAGTTGGTTAAATGAACAAAATTGTATTTTTAATGGGTTTTAACTCATAGTTTGGGAAAAATTGATAGACTATAAATGGGAGTGAGAGTGGAGGTAGATAGAGTTAATACTTGGGAAAGGAAAAAAATGAATTGTGAAAGATGATATATGACCATCTACTTGGAAGTCTCTGTACTATTATGCACTTTACGACATTATTAGTGAAAATGGTTATTAAGAAAGGAATTAAGTTTTGAATAAGAATAAGAGTTGTGGTTAATGGTTTAATATCTAAGAGTCAGAACAATGGAGGATGATAAGGGTTAGGAGTAGGGTTATGGTTAGGATTACAGTTAGAGTTTGATAATTAGATACAGGTGATACCAAAATATAATGCTTAGCCATAGACCAATGGCTAAATGTTGAAAATGAGTCATAAAACTAAAATAAACTACGAGTTACATGGGTTGTCCACATGCTCACCAATTCCAAAATGTGGGTAAAATCACATTAATAAATCAGACACCTGGGGTGCCTGGGTGGCTCGGTGGGTTAAAGCCTCTGCCTTTGGCTCAGGTCATGATCCCAGGGTCCTGGGATCGAGCCCCACATCGGGCTCTCTGCTCAGCAGGGAGCCTGCTTCCTCCTCTTTCACTCTCTGCCTGCCTCTCTGCGTACTTGTGATCTCTGTCAAATAAATAAAATCTTAAAAAAAAAAAAATCAGACACCTAATTTCTTGAGGTTTATGTAGTATTGACATGGGTGTTGGTATATGAGTAATAATAATAATGCAAGCTAAATAGTGATCTAATGAGATGGCTACCAGTCTAGTGGTTTGGAAGTGGCTTTGGCAATCAGTGGAAATTGGGACCAGTCATCTGTTCTGTATGCCATACAGGAATACTGAGAATGAAAATATTTCTCTGTCTGGCTTTGAATTGTTGACTGGTATGTTTAGTAAAATGAAGTAGGAATAAGGAACTTTCCCTTAGAAAGTGAGAGTAGAGGGATCTTTGTTTTTCATGAAAGGAAGTTTCCATAGGTAACACAATGATTCTGCAGAAAAGATGTCAGGTATAAGGAGTATGAGATCATAGGTCCTTAATCATGCATCTTTTACTTTTATGTTACCTACTATGGGAGGTGATTTGATCAGTTTACATTAGATAAATACAAATAGACAAATAGATAAATAGCTGACTTCACTTTTCTGGTTTTTCAACCAGAGAAAGAGTTCTTGGTTTCATTACCTCAAGCATTCACATTACTTTAATGATCTCATAAAGTCTGTGATATTCTCACTAGATAATAAAAATAAACAATGTATATATAAAATATTGAAATTTTACAAATTTCTAATGTGTAGCTTTGGCCCAAGCACTCTGTCCAAACTTAAGACCATTTATATTTCCAGACCATTAGTCTCACAACATATATGTTCATTTATATTTTCTGAATGTGTTGCACCATTATCTTGCTTCTATTATTCATATAAAATGTGTATATGTAATTTTATTTATGAAATAAATACATTTTACCATCAAACCCAGGAAGAAGTTATCTTGCAATCTTATAAATTCAGGTTTTGATGCCAATATTTGTGAAAACAACTGATGCTTTGGTCCTTGCAGTTTCACAGGCTTAGATGAAAAGAGGAATGCAGGAAAGAGATAGGATAATTAATAATTTGGCACATGGAAGCGTATATTACAGACAATGAGAAAAAATAATAATATATGTGAGTAATCTTTATATCTTGCCTGAGTAATGTATGTGACTAAATAATTTATCATTTGAAAGTGAAAGGAAGACCTATATAGTGATATTCACATCCAGCCCATACATATAAATTGAGACTGCTACATTAAAACGTGATAGGTGTTCATGCTACCATTAATACAGTTTTGTTTGAAGTATTTACTGTGAAAATGTTGGCACACATTCCTATATTTACAGAACAATATAAGAATCAATATGTGTCCTTCATCTAGAGTCAACCTATGGCCGATCACCACTATTTTGTTACACAGTCCCACTCTGCCTTACCATTAAGAGAAAACTCAATGCAGTATACTGAGCCATGATCCAAACACTAACCCATTTTAACTCATAGCCTTCTCTTTACCCTCCACCTTGACTTGCTTTTATCTCCCACCCCTGTCTCTGCCCTTCTATCTTTTTTTCTTTTAGTGTTCTGATGGTGTGACGGCTAGAAGACAGATCTTAAATATCAACACTTTATTTATCAGCAGATATCCAGCTCAGAGGGAGGAGGCAGAGAGTAATGTTTCCTGACCTGCTCTGGTTTGTTCTCACCAATGGCTGAATATGGTGGCTCCAGAATGCCTGTGGGTGAGGTCCTGGTACATGTGAGGATCACTGTCCCCATTCTTTGGCTGAGGGTGTTTCTGCTCCTTTATGGATGGTCCCATATTGGATACTCCTATCGCCATGGTCCCCCAGAAGTGGTGATTCCTTTGAGGATGACAGGCACTGGCGGTGTCAAGAAGCCTCCAGGCTGGATCTCTTACTGTCTGCATCTTGGAGGCCAGAGACATGTTTTCCATATAAAGGTCAAGAAGCTTTTGCTGTCCAAAAACTTCCCAGTGTTCACATACACAGACCAGGGTGCTCTTTTTGAAGACCAACCATTTGTCCGGAAAGATTGCTATTACCATGGTTATGTGGAGGGGGATCCGGATTCACTGGTTTCTCTGAGTACCTGTTTTGGGAACTTTCAAGGAATATTACAGATAAATCACATTGTTTATGAGATTTTGCCCAAAAGCCTTTCTTCCACATTTGAACATCTGGTATTTAAGATATATGATGAGGAGAAACAATTCCCACTCATGAGGTGTGGGTTGACAGATGAAAAAATAGTACAACAAATGAAGTTTCAAGAAAGCAATAATTCCACTTTGCAAAGTGGATATGGAGGTCTGTGGACACACAAGAGATTTGTTGAAATGGCAGTGGTGGTAGACTACCATCGATATGCTTATCGTGAATATAATGTCACAGCTGTGGAACTGGAAGTGATTACCACTATGAACCACGTAAATACCTTCTATCAACCCCTAAATACTGATGTGAGTTTAGTTGGAATAGAGGTCTGGACTAAAGGAAACCCTGTGGAAATAAAGAACATGGATGTACTCATGAATTTATTTTGTGCCTGGAAGGAAAAAGGCTTTAACATCCGTGTGCCCCACGATGCTGCGCATGTTTTTGTAAAAAGAGGATATGGTACATTTGGCATATCTTATGTCAGATCAATATGTAACTACAATACTAATTGTGCAGTGGATACCTTCACAAGTGATGATTTGGTTTTTTTTGCATTTGTTGTGTCACATGAGCTTGGTCATTCTCTGGGTATGGGGCATGATGAGGAAACATGTAAATGTGCAGACAATGGGTGCATAATGTATGCAGCACAGCCATGGTCAACCAAATTCAGCAACTGCAGTTATGCTCAATATTGGCACACTTCTGCAGGATCCAGATGTATCTTCCACCCACCCACTCCAGAGAGAAGCTTCAAGTTTACACGCTGTGGGAATGGCGTGGTTGAAGAAGAAGAAGAGTGTGACTGTGGCTCCTTAAATTTGTGTACAAAAGATCCATGCTGTCAGTTAGACTGTACTCTGAGTCCTGGGGCTACTTGTGCTTTTGGGCTTTGTTGCAAAGACTGCAAATTCATGCCATCGGGTGCTTTATGTAGAGAACAGGCAAATCAATGTGATCTTCCTGAGTGGTGCAATGGGACATCTTATCAATGCCCAGAAGATGTGTATGTGCAAGATGGAGTCGAATGCCCAGGGGGTGGCTACTGCTATGAAAAGAGATGCAATATCCGTGATGAACTGTGTAGCAAAATTTTTGGCCCAAGTGCCAGGAGTGCGAGTCAGATTTGCTACAGTACAGTGAATATTCAAGGAGATCGTTTTGGTAACTGTGGCCTCAAGGGCCATCGATTTACAAAATGTAACACCTCAGATACCCTGTGTGGGAGGGTGCAGTGTAAGGACGTGGCAAAAATCCCCACTCTGAGAGACCATTCTACTCTGCATTGGCTTCACCTCAATGATAATGTATGTTGGGGTATAGACTTCCATCATGGGATGCCCTTGCCTGATCTTGGTGAAGTGAAAGATGGTACAGAGTGTGGTAAAGACCGTATCTGCATCCAAAGGAAGTGTATCCCTTTGGCATATTTGAAAACCAGCTGTTCGCCCGAGACCTGCAATGGGAATGGGATCTGCAACAATAGACATCACTGCCATTGTGGCGATGAGTGGAACCCCCCTGACTGCCAGGTAAGAGGCACAGGAGGCAGTGTTGACAGTGGTCCACCCCCAATAAGATATAAGACTGGAGTGTCACAGAAGCAGCAGCAGCAGAAGACTTACCAGTTATTATTTTGGTTGATGCCCTTTTTGGCTTTATTATGTTGTTTGTTAATTTTATTTTTTATGAGAAGGAAGAACAAGGATAAGAAAGAAGAGCAGAATGTTCCACATGATCCCAATGCACAGCAGAATGAGCCACCTGCAACCAATCAAGATGTGAGTGATCCACCTGTACCTGAGAATGAAAACTAAAAAGTTATGATTTCCAAAAGGAAACTCAACCCAAATGAATTTGCCCATTTGATAAATTTTAGTCCTCTGGCAGGAAAAAGGTTACAGCTTGTACCACAGATCACTGACAAAATCCCTGAGATTTTTTTTTTATCACTTGGGATCATTACACACTAGCCATTGAACAATAAGCAAAATATACTAATTCTCAGCACAGCTCTCTTTTCCATTATTTTAGGCAATTTCAGCAATTTTTATGGAATTATTCTGCATTTCCTGATCAATGACAGTGCCCTCAGAGGGGTGTGTGTGTGTATGTGTGTGTGTGTGTGTGTGTGTGTGTTTAGCTTGCTGCCTGACAATTCCAAACAAACTTCCCCTTTGTAATCTGCTTTCATACACAGGGAATAGGAAACTACAAATCACATTTCTCCTTTGTGAGTCCTCCATTTTTAGCTACCATGAGTAGTGAACGCTAGAGGGAAACTGCACATGGGAAATGTTTTGAGTGTTGTTCATATCAGAGCTGCCTCACTGACTCTCACCTTGGCAGAGGAAGCGCCTTACAATCTTTACATTACCATATACAGATATAAATGTAGTACAGATAAGGACAGAATGATATGATATACTATATGTATACGTATACATATAGTTATAATATATATACACACACATTCTTTTTTTTTTTTTTTGGTAATTCCCAGAACCAACAGTACTGTCAGCCTCAGAGATATTGGCACAGCTATAAAGAGTCTTGCCCTTGGAGCTCTAGATCCCAGGCCTCTGAGCCCTTCACCAAATCTCAGAGGTTCACCACCACTTTGGCCAACCCTCTCCTCAGAGGGCAGAGTCCTAGATCCATGAGACCTACTCCAAAGGTATAGATTATAATAAGCACACTTCTTCCCTTTGATCTCCAGTCTTTGGCTCAATAGCTGCACTTCCTGTTAAGAAAGCATGGCTTCTCAGAGAGGGCATTGCTTTGTTGTGCCTGAATTCTGACTGATAGAATACTGACTTTAGAATAACAGAAAACACATGAAGGGGTCATATATCAAAAGTTTTTGAATTTTCCATACCACTGCCTTTACCATCTTGGGGACATATTTTATAACTCTGGTAGAATTACTTCAAAATCTAAAAAAAAAGGAAAATGGTACTTGCCACTCAACCCTTGGTAACTTCACTTGTAAAATAAGATAAAGAAGATATTTACAATTCCATGTAGGATATCTAAGTCTTAACAGACCATGTGTCCTCTCCAAAGGAAAAACAAAACAAAAACAAAACACCTAGAAAATCCTAATTTTATATTTTTTTCTTTTAAAAGATTTTTATTTATTTATTTGAGAGAGAGACAGTGAGAGAGAGCATGAGAGATGAGGAGGTCAGAGGGAGAAGCAGACTCCCCATGGAGCTGGGAGCCCAATGCGGGACTCAATTCTGGAACTCCGGGATCCTGACCAGAGCCTAAGACAGCCGCTTAACCAACTGAGCCACCCAGGTGCCCAAATCCTAATTTTATTTTAACCCATGTTTTAAGAACATCAGAGAGCTGAGGAAGTAATCTGGAATAGGTGAACTGAAATTTCAGGCAGGATAAATCAATTCTAAAAAGGGCTGTAAGCCCTACTGGAGTTTCTGGTTTTGGTGTGGATAGATTTTACACCAATAATCCAATTCCTTTACTATAGATTGTTCAGAGTTTAAAATTGACTTCTGTGTATGTCACATTTTCAAAAAAAAAAAAAAAAGTCCACCCAGCATTTAAAATTTACTATTGTTAAGTTTCCATACTATGTTCAACATTGTATTATTCTCCCTTGAATCTGTTGTCTTATCTTCATTTTTTGTCCTATAGTTCTTCATCTCTTTCATTTTTTCTTAATATCTCCAAAGATTTTCATACTATAAAAGCCTTTAATTCTTAACAGTGCCTGTAAGAAGGGAGGGGAGGGGAGACTGTCCTCCCCACTGAGAAGGCACCTCAATACAACACAGGTGAGTCCACACAATTTATGCAGAGGATAACTGGCTGACAGAGGGGAGCAGGTGTGCAGCAGTACAGAGGAGCACAGCTATTCTCTGCAATGTCTACACCTTAGTCCATAGATATTATAGAACAATGGGACATGCAGAAGGCATTGTAATGAGATCAAAGTGTTCACATGCACCTAACAGATAGCTGACCTTGAGTTCTTGGGGCACCACCTGTGAGTCAGGAAGGCAAGAAACGGTGCTATCTCTAGGTGCCTGGGTGGCTCAGTGGGTTAAAGCCTCTGCCTTCGGCTCAGGTCATGATGGCAGAGTCCTGGGATCGAGTCCTGCATTGGCTCTTTGCTCGGCAGGGAGCCTGCTTCCACTTGCCTCTCTGCCTACCTGTGATCTCTCTCTCTCTCTGTCAAATAAATAAATAAAATCTAAAAAAAAAGAAAAGAAAAGAAAAGAAACTGTGTTATCTTTAACAAATGTATGGAGGACTAGAGCAAGCCTTTTCCTGATCACAGCCTTGGCAGGTATTTTCTAAGTTACATATATATTAATCTCCAAGAGGCCTGGAACATGAAGCCCCAAGATAGGAGAAACAAAAACAAGATGGAGGGCCCAAGGCAGAGTCAGTATGGTCAACACTCCTACACCACCTAAATTCATGTCCTTTTCTATGTTCATGTATCTTCAGTGCTTTATTTTCTAATTTCTTGGTTATATGCTTAACTTTTAATATTTACTGCTTTTTCTGATATAATACACAATCCAGAGATCTAACTTAGATGCTATAATTTCTTAGCTATCATTTTATTATGTGTACCAATTGATAAACTTTATAATTTTTAATAATCATGTGTTAAACTAATTCTAAATGATCTGAAAAATGTGGATTTTACTATAATATGAATATGACAATTTGTCCTAAGAAATCAGTGTTCGTATGTTCCTTTGAATACTAGGTAGTATAGTTAAGTACAGAATACTAGCCCAGTGAAATGAGAGTCATAAGATTAACACAGTAAAAGTAAATAAAATCCATTAAAGAGATTGTTAAGTCACATACCAAAGTTATATCACTCAAGAAAATACATGCACCACCTCTAGAGGAATTGAATCAATGTGTCAAAAGGAAAATGAAGGGTGCCTGGGGTGCTCAGCGGGTTAAAGCCTCTGCCTTCAGCTCAGGTCACGAACTCAGGGTCCTGGGATTGAGCCACTTATCGAGCTCTCTGCTTGGTGGAGAGCCTGCTTCCCCCCTCTCTCTGCCTGCCTTTCTGTATATTTGTGATCTCTGTCAAATAAATAAAAATCTTTGAAAAAAAAAAAGATCATCCACCATGATCAAGTTGGATTTAAAAAAAAAAAAGAAAGAAAAATGAAAATTCACAGCTCAGTTCTTCTTATTTGGTCAGTATAACTACTAATGAAAAAGTTAAGGTCAAAATATTGGTCAGGCAGTTGTGTTTTGAAGTAAGCATCTCCATATGTCAAATAGGGAAATTGTTATCAAATCTCCATATAAATTTTTTCTTAGTATTTATAGACTTTGATCATAATCATTCTAAATACTATATCTTCCTTTTCTTTCTTATGTTCTAAGTTTCCATTATGTAACTGTGTTACTCAGTTGCTTGAAAATTGTTGCTGACTAGTGGTAGCAAGAATGACTTATTAATATTAATGAATTTAGAGTAAATAAGATTTACTAATTGTTGGGATCATAGCTAATCATTGACTGTAGCTCAACAAAATTTAAATGATATACACATCACTAGAGAAATTACATTTTATAATTTGACAAGTTGACCTGTCAACCTCC